>NC_139020.1:15417939-15698645 GCF_964662115.1 Mustela nivalis
AATAAGAAAACACGGTGATAACAGTACAGTACAAAGACTAAAGTCAGCTTCACCTTTGTTTTAGTTTAGAGTGAGTATCTTAAAATTTAGTATTTAGCCGCCAAATAATAATTTTATCAAGTGAGCTTTTATCTTGAAAAGCACACATTTTTCTTTTTCTGTTATGGTAATGTTCATGAAGGTTAAAAAAAAAAGTGTAATATCTGGAATGTCATCTAATTTTAATTTTAATTTAATTTTTATTTTTAAAAGATTTTATTCTATTTTATTTTATTTTATTTTATTTATTTATTTGACAGAGAGATCACAAGTAGGCAGAGAGGCAGGCAGGGGGATGGGGGGAAGCAGGTTCCCTGCTGAGCAGAAAGCCCGTTTCGGGGCTTGATCCCAGGACCCTGAGATCATGACCTGAGCCGAAGGCAGAGGCTTAACCCACTGAGCCACCCAGGTGCCCCTAATTTTAAAAAAAAATTTAGGAAATTCTGTACTTTCAAAGATGGCAAAGAGAGAAGCCTCCAAATTTTGGAGACAATTGAACCACATAAGGAAGGAGAGCTTATTCAAAGAGCTAAGTTTTCCTGCTTCTGGGATGAGTGAAGTTGACCCTAGTGGAGCCTGTCATGGCCATATTTCACGTGTGCCTGTCTTCTAGCTGCAAGGGAAATGAGACACAAGCGGCATCTGAGAACTAAGGAGGACCGGCAATTTATCAGAAAACACATCAGATCCTGAAGAGTCTTCAGATGTCTTTCAAATGGAAAAAAAAATACTGTGCAACAGATTAAACCCTGTGGTGGTTGCAACTGACTGGTTTTGAATGTTCTAAAATATGCCGAGGATCTTGCACGTGAGAACAGATGGGATTTAGAGACAGATTTGAGAATTCCTATGAGAAGCTAGATTTCATGCAAAGGAAAACAACTAACCTAACTTTGGCTGTAGGGAATGAAGCACTGACAGCTGGCGTGGTGAGCAGAGTAAAGGCCTCCTAATCATGTCAGTATCCTAACCCCCAGAACCTGTATTTTATCTTGCGTGGCAAAAAGGACTTTGCAGATGTGATGTCGAAGATGGGACATCTTGTGGTCCAGAAGATGGGAAGATGGGGAAATTATCTTGGATTATCTAGGTGGCTCAGGCTAATCACACAGGTTTTTTAAAAGCAGAGAATCTTTTCTGGCTCTGGTCAGAGGAAGGGGGATGTGACTGCAGAAGCATAAACGGATAGAGATACAAAGTTGCTGGCTTTGAAGATGGAGGAAAGTAGCCTGTGTCATGGAACACAGGGCAGGGCTGGCTCTGGAAGCTGTGAAAGGCAGGGAAATGGATTTACTCTCAGAGCCTCTAGAAGGAATGCAGCCCTGCAGACACCTTGATTTTGTCCTGGTGAAGTCCTTATTGGACTTCTCATCTAAGAAATGTGAGATAATAAATTTGTATTCCTTTAAACTTCTCAACTTCCAGCAGTTTGTTATCATGAAGAATGAAAACAGTGAGTTCTTCATTTGATACTCGGCTGCACTGATGCCTGGGTTTACGATATGCCGTCTAAATAGGTTGACCAAATAATAAGGGAAGGGCTCAATGAAGCACATTTGCTTTTCTGTTTCTTTCATGAGGGCCCCATTGGAACTCGCTTCTAAGTCTTTGATATCAGAGTGAGTGAGGAAGGCAGGCAGTGTTCTGCGGAAATCATTCTAAAATCTTGCTTTTTCTTTTGGTGAGTAAAAAGGCAAGTACTCTTAAAAATCACTTAAGCCAACAGGGTAATTTATCGCAGTTATTGATGATTCACAGATATAGGCATTTTAGTTTGTAGAAAAGAATGGGTCCAAAGGAGTGTTAAAAATCATATGTTAGGGGCACCTGGGTGGCTCAGTGGGTTAAGCCTCTGCCTTTGGCTCGGGTCATGATCTCAGGGTCCTGGGATCGAGTCCCGCATCGGGCTCTCTGCTCCGCGGGGAGCCTGCTTTCTCCTCTCTCTCTGCCTGACTCTCTGCCTACTTGTGATCTCTCTCTGTCAAATAAATAAATAAAATCTTAAAAAAAAAATCACATGTTAAAAAGTTATGTTGATATTTGAAGACTTGGTCTGGTAATATGTCAAGGTAGGATGAGAAAAGAAAAATTTGCTAAGATGCTTGAAGAAAGGAGGAGTTTTTTTCTTTTCTTTTAAAGATTTATTTATTTATTTGAAAGAGAGAGAGAGAGAGAGAGAGCCCACACAACCGGTGGGGGGAAGGGCCTCGGGAGAGGGAGAGAGAGAAACAGACAGCAGACTCTGCATTGAGCGGGGAGCCTGACCCAGGGCTTAATCCTGCCACCCTGAGGTTAGGACCTGAGCCGAAATCAGGAGTTGGAGGCTTACCTGAGCCACCCAGGTGCCCCCAGTTTCTGTTTCTTTACCTTTGAAAAGAAATTTTGTTGACATGGGGCCAGAGATGCCTTGGGGGGAAGCCCAGCATGTACCAATGGAAGCCGCAGGGAAGAGGGAATAAGGAATTATTCTGGACCCAAGATTAGAAGTGCCAGAGCAGTCCGAAGCCAGCCAGGAAGTCTGCCAAGCTAGGAAAGCATCAGCACTTGCTGCCTTTACACGCTGCAGCCCGTTTGGGGACCAGGACAGTCTCAGTGATATTTACATTCAGCGCTTTAATTTTGAAACCGTGTACATTTTGTCCTTGATTTTTATGTAAAGTAAATTATTTTCGTTAAATGGCTTGTTTTACATTACTTACGGGTAATTTTATTACATCTTAGGGCCCATGGTTTTCCTGGGAGGTGGCAGCTGGAAGTCAGGGAGAAATGAGACTCGCCTGAAGGAATTTGACTTTTTAGCTTTTTTTTTTTTTCCCCACTGTGTCCATTCTAACCCTACCTGCATTTCCAAACTCTAGTGGAAGGGGAGCGTTCACCTGCCAAAGCCTCCTGGAACGTGCTGAACATCATGGTAACAAGAAAGCAACATCTAGTCAAATTGCTAAGCAGGGAGTTTAGGGCTACCACCCTAATCGCTTGGGTCTCACTCAGATGGTGTTCTAGATAAAAATTTCTATCAGGAGACAAGAAAAGCAAACCTTTAACCAGCTGCACATTTTATGTGAAGTCTCAGGACACTTAGAAAATGCCTCATGAGTATAAGGAGATTTCATTGTAAGAGCAATGAATTTGGAGGTCTGAAAGGAACCAGAATGGGCAGGGAACGAGTTTTGCATGTGGTCTAATTTATATTCCCCAGCTAGGGTGAGCTTGCGGAAAGTCAGCATTTTTAACCAGTCCTGGCTCTCTTCGACTAGTCTAGAAAGACTCCGTTAACTTAGCGAATTTCCAAGGCGCAAGGAAGTTGTATGAACTCCATCTCCCAGCTAACGTTTGTACATTGAGGATTCTATTTCTCCTATTTTTTAAGGGTCCAAATAATACCTTGGCCAGTATTTTAACTAAGGTGACGTTGGCAGACACCGTTTCACAGGCACATGATCTCAATTAGCATTAACTATGACCAAATAAACCGCAAGCCCATGAACACGGGATAAACGCTGGTGTTCTGACCTAGGAGAATAATGTCTAAAATACCAAGAGAAGAATGGAAAAAATGTAACACCTCGTTAAATACGCTGTGATTTTTTTTTTTTCTTCTGTAACTAACTCTGAATTAGAGCATCCAATAAATTTTACACAGGATGAATGTGCTTCTATAAAAGCCATGTTCTTCCCTGTGCAGGAGGGTGCTGTGGAACATAGGGATGGGCATGTAAGGGCTGACTGGTATGCTAGAAGCCGCCACAGGGAAATGCTGTTCAGTTTGTACCCATGGATAGAGAGCACTGAAGCAGGAACCAGGAGGTCTGGGTTTCAGCTTTTCTTCATCCTTAGCTAAAAGATGAACCTGGTACCTAATAATTCCCCAGGTGGGTTTCTTCTTCTGTAACATAGCATCCGTAACACCTACCTCAGTGCGATTATTGCAAAGAGTTTATTAGGAAAAGGAAGCAAAACATCCAACATGGCGTTCAACTAGGCTGGCTTTATTCTTCGGTAGCCTTGAGCTAGAAGCAGGGTGGCAATCTTTTTTTTTTTTTAAATAATTAAAAAAAATTTTTTATAAACATATAATGTATGATTAGCCCCAGGGGTACAGGTCTGTGAATCGCCAGGTTTACACACTTCACAGCACTCACCATACCACATACCCTCCCCAATGTCCAAACCCCCCCTCCTCCCCCAACACCGCCCCCCCCCCCCCCCCCCGCAACTCTCAGTTTGTTTTGTGAGATTAAGAGTCTCTGATGGTTTGTCTCCCTCCCAATCCCATCTTGTTTCATTTATTCTTTTCCGGCCCCCCCAAACCCCCCACATTGCATCTCCACTTCCTCATATCAGGGACATCATATGATAGTTGTCTTTCTCCGATTGACTTATTTCATTCAGCATAATAAGCATCCCTTATTAATCCCTTTAATCCCCATTAATCCCTTCCTCTAAGCACTTTCAGCCGGAGATTCTTCCGGGATTCAGGGAACCCCCTCCACCACTTTTTCAGAGAAAGCTGAATATAATCAATACTTCAAATACCATTGGCTGTGATGAGGGCGGTTATCTTCCCAGAGGTACAGTTGTGAGAACAAAGTGAGGGGAGAACTCACTCTGGGGTAGTAGGGGGGTAGGTCAGGGGAAGTTACACGGTAGAGGTGACCCTGGGACTCTGGTGGGTAGAGATGGGAAAGGGGTCAGCACTTGGGAAGAGGAAAAGAAATGCAGATACCCTGGGGACAACCTTCTCCTCGATGTTGTTGCTTGATGCTAAGGCTCTCATGCTTCCGTGGCCAGGGTCTGCTGGCATGACGTTCTCACCTTAAGAATCAGTGACTGTTGTTTAGCATTTAGATGGTTTTTTTTTTTTTTTGGAAATATAATTGGTATAAACCTACGAAATTGTATTGAATAAATCTAAGTAATCTGCAGAGCATGGTTAATATTTTAGAGATTTAGCGCCAAATTCTATGAAATTCTTTTGAGTGAGGATCTTGGCACATGAACTGGGTGTTTACAGTTCTCATTTCACTGGGCATGACAAGCCCTATCTGAACCGTCTGTTCCTGCTCAGTGTTGGCAACCTCCAACTTGAAAAGAGGGCAGACATGTTTGTGCTTGCAAACTTTTTCCTTAAATACATTCAACGAAGAACTTATATGTTTGCCTTTGATGCTTCATCCTTTTACTGATCGTTATCTTCTTGGCAAACAAATTTCTCTTAAATCCGATATGGTCTGGAGCAGGACCCGAGTTCAGCGTATGCAGTTTTACTTTTACTTTCCTCAAACCTCAAAATGTCAGTGGTACTTAAAACCAAAACACTCATGTTTGTCTTTTCTTGTTTTTGTTTGGTCCATATTAATATTCCTTAAAAAAAAATTCATGCTCATCAGGCTGATCTACTTAGCTGTAAGTTTTGGCTCAGTTTACCACCTTCCGAATCTTTCTTTGGATGATTTCAGTGTATTTAGCTTTTTTCGCAGACAGGACTGTAGGGCCATCCACAGTGTTTACTCAGCCATCATAATTGGTTTTTGTTTTACTGTGTTTCAGGATTCTCATTGGTAAACACCCAATGACTTTGACATTCTAAATTTCCTTCAGCTTTGGTAAATAATATTTTTTAAGGATTTTATTTTTATTTCTTTGACAGAGATCACAAATAGGTAGAGAGGCAGGCAGAAAGAGAGAGAGAGAGGAAAGGAAGCAGGCTTTCTGCTGAGCAGAGAACCCGATGTGGGGCTTGATCCCAGGACCCTGGGATCATGACCTGAGCTGAAGGCAGAGGCTTTAACCCACTGAGCCAACCAGGCGCCCCAGTAAATAATTTTTTTAAAAGAACATTCTAGCACCAGAGCAAGTATACTCCTGATTAGTGCACTGAGTTTCTAAGATCTGTTGATTCACGCTTCCATTTAGGTAATGGATGCTTCATCGCAATGACGTCACCAATCCTGACATAGATGGATGTTTATTTTTACCTCCCACTTTCCACAGCATCTGTTTATCACAATCTCGACAGGCCATCTGCTTTTTGTTACTTGCTGATGCAGGGGGAATATTAATGTATATTCTACCATCCAGAGGTAAAATTTTCAGTGTGGCTAATGATTGTTCCCTGGGGCTCAGAGAGAGAGGAGGGCCATGAAGCCTTAATACGAAAGCCAGAGTGAAAGCCATTGGTTTGGCTTTCAAGTTATCCGTTCACTTTAGCTCCCTTTGACTCTCTCGAAAGTGCTATCTTTATCAATCAGTTTACACAGTTATGATGCAGTAACAAACAATCCTGTAATCTCAGGCTTACCATAACAACGATGTCTTTCTCATTTGTGTAACGTATATGATAGGGCATGACTAGAGCTCTCTGACCCATGTCTTTGCTCTGAAGAAGTATCTCTAGACCAATGGTAGAGCCAAAAAAATGGCTCTTAAAAACTTTGTTCAGAAGGGGCCCATGTCACTTTTATCCACATTTCATCTGCTACTGCAAATCACAGGGCTAAGCCCATGCTCATGGAGTGAGTAGTATTACCTTCTTGCAAGGAAGGACCAGTCAGGATGGAGCCAGTGGGAAGGACTTGGTATGGAGGAGCAGAAAATAATTTGAAAAAAAAAAAAAAACAAAACAAAACAAAACCGATTCACTGTGCTCTCTAATCCTTGTTAACACCTCCTCACATAGATCTTCAGAGAAACATATACAGTGTGACTGCAAAGTAATGAGCACGATTTTCCTTAAAATAATCTTATCTGAATTTTTAATCTCTGGATAACAGATGTCTCTTTGACAAGTTATTCAACTTCCCCAACATTGTTCAAAGGTCTGTGAACAGTATTTGAGTATTCTCAGTCCTTCGAGGATTTGAAAATCAGAAATGGCTAGTACTCATTTGTAATCAGTCTGTGTATTTATATAAAGTACTTATAGTGCTTGTGGTGGTTAGTTAGGCTTTGACTTTCTGTGTGGTCGATTCAAGTGAATAGTACGAATCATACATTATTTTATTAATGGGTGTTAAGGAGGGGGGTGTTGTGATGAGCACTGGGGTTCTATGTAACTAATGACTCATTGAACACTACATAAAAAAAATAAATCTGTGTCCAATAAAAAAGGAAAACAAAAACAACCAAATAAAAATTTAGTTTTAACAAAAATTTTAGATTTTCTTGTATTATTCATGAAGTAATACTGAGGGCCATTGCAAAAGATGGGTTCTGACAATAACTCTGAACAACGGTTGTATAGATTAAAATATATGTACAATATCACTTGGATGCTTACATTTTGTTTTTTATAAAAAGTACAGAACAGTGGGACAATGTGAATTCTGCTAAGTTTCCACAATGTGAATTCCACAATGAGTCCACTGTGGACTCTCATTCTCCATTCAAGGAGTAAGGTTTATTTGGGGGTAAGAATTAAGTATACAATGCATTTTTAAGAGAATAATTTGTTTATTCTTTTTTTTTTTTAAAGATTTATTTGTTTATTTTAGTGAAAGAAAAAGTATAGAGGGAGAAGGAATCTCAAACAGATTCCACGCTGAATGCGGAGCCTGATGCAAGGCTCAATCTTCCGACCTAGAGGCTCAACCAACTGTACCACCCTGGAACTCCTAATTTGTTTATTTCTGATACAATCGAATAAGTGAACATAGTTTTGTTCAAATGGTTTCTAGAAGATAGAGTGAAAAAAAGGAGTTTTCATTAACCTTGCAATAATTCAGTCTTAGCTTTTGTGAGCTTGCAGTTTTTGGATCCTATGCTTAGTTCATTTCTTGTATTAATGAAAATATTATGTAGCATTCCTCCTTTATCTTTTTTAAAAAGAGTTTTAAGTCCCTTGAGAAAATGAAACCAAGTCTTTATATTCTTGGCATATACACTAATACTAATCATCATAATTATAATATCGACAATAATGAATTATTTATCATGTGATCAGCATTATTTTAAGCAGTTTCTCATTTTAACTTGTTTAAAGCTATGAAGTGGTCAGTTTATATCATTTTCAGTTTATAAGTGAGAAAATTGAGTCAAAGAGCCTTAAGAAGCTTGTTCTAACCACACTGTTAGTAAGTAGTTGAGCTCAGTAGACTCTAGACCCAATGTTCCTGCTATAACTACATATGCTGCCATATTTCTGTTTGTTAGTTCATCATTCATTCACTTAGAAAAATATATTAAGCACTAACTATGTGTCAGGCAGTATCTTGGGCACAAGAAAGATAAGATAAACGATGATAGTTTAGCCCTTCATACCTGATGGCCTGGTTAGCTAGGAGGACGAAATTGAATGAAATTTTCCGATGTTGAATCTTAAAAGAGTAGGAATCACTCAGAGAACCAGGAAGAGATAGATGTCTTAGCAGAGGGAAGGGGCCATGAAAGAAGGCAGAGAAGCAAGATTAAACATGTGGTAAATCCGAGCCCAACTACATTCTGGAGTGTCAAAGTGGTGAGGCAGGGAGAATAGGAAAGCTAAGCAAAGACCAGATAATGGCCGGTTTTGTACCGTGCTAAGGATTTAAGACTTTAATCAGAAATGATGGAGGGAGGCTTTGGAGAATTTTAAGTCGATGACTCCTGAGAGCTATCCCGAGAGATTTCCTGTACCTTCCAATGTTGTTTCTTTCATAGTGTTTAGAGCATTCAAAGATGAGTATGTTAGTTAAATGGGATGGTAGCACATAAATCTATGACATTCTTAGAAGTTAGGTCAGGGTAAATTCTGTGTGTTCTGTAGTTCAAGGCAAGGATATACATTAATCATTGAAAGCTGGGAAGAAAGCAGAGAATGAACTGCACGGTGTACCTCGTACAAATATCCAATGTGCTGGAGGAAAGGATTTGCCCTAGAAATTGTTGTCCAGACCAGTGATTACAAAAAGGCATCCTTTCTTTGAAAAGATCTACCTTTGAAAGTACATTTGTATTTACATTGTAATAGCTGAGCAGAAACATTTGGTAATGTTTCAAGGCTTTGCTTTTATCCATCCATGACCTCAGGTTTGTAAAGTCCTCTTTAAATGGGTATATTTTCTGAAAATATTTTGAAAAACAATTCTCTTTCGATTGTGTGACTAAAGAAGTGAAAATCTGGGTTGAACATTAATTCATTGGTTAAAAAAAGACAAAATTAGGTTTTTCTTCATTCCTTCTGACATTGTGTAAAAGGTGATTGATAAATGTGCATCCTTGATGGATGAGATTACAGACGTGTGACTGCTGTGCCCCAGGCAAGTTACGTTATGTAAACCAGCTGGGCTGAGGAGGCCTCACTGTGGTTAACGTGATAAAGAAGAAAGCATGCTTTTCTGCACGTTCTGCTAATACAAAATGATGTGATTTCCAAAAGATAAAAACGTATTTACCCTTGGCAGGCTGTGGCATGCCCAGTGGGTATCATTTTAACATTACTGGTGCAGTGAAGGGAATGCTGAAGGAGAATCAAGAGATTTTGGTTAAGGGATACACGCACAATCTGCAAAATTCCTCATTTTTGAGGGGGGCTTACCCATACCTGACATTTGGCGGAACGTCTTAGCTTCTCGTTGATCTGGCTTAAAAGTGAATCCTTGTTAGTTTAAAAATGTTATGAAATAAGTCAATCAGAGAAAGATAATTATATGATCTCACTCATATGTGGAATTTAAGAAACAAAACAGAGGAGCATAGGGGAAGGGGGGGGAATAAAACAAGATGAAATCAGAAAGGGAGACAAACCATAAGAGACTCTTCATCATAGAAAACAAACTGAGGGTTGCTGGAGGGGACGGGGGTGCCCGGGGATGGGGAAACTGAGTGATGGGCGTTCAGGAGGGCAGGTGATGGAATGACCTTCATAACTAGGTGTTATGAAGGACTGTTGAATCACTGACCTCTGCCTCTGAAACTAGTAATATACCATATATTAATTGACTGAATTTAAATTAAAAAGGAAATAAATAAATACACTCGAATTGTATTAGCCAAGTCCTTATTGCTATAATATTAGCTTTAATAATTTGTCATGCTTGCTAAAATTTGGGCAGATGTTGTCCCCTGCTTCTGCAGCTAAGACCCCACACAAACGCCAGCTTCTTTGAATAGACTTTCCTGGTTCCTTCCACCTTCTTATTTGTATTGATCTCCTAAATTACTACTTATTTGTTGAGTGACTTATGTTATTAAGTCATTCAAATATTATGCATATTTAAAAATAAGAATATTTAAAAATATTCTAATGGAGATCAAATTTTCTACCATAAAATCTTCCCTTTTTAAAATTTCAGTGGTTTTTTTGTATTTGAGCAAGTTGTGCAATTATGACCACTATCTAATTCCAGATCATAATTCCAGATCATTTTCACCACCCCACAAGTGGGCACCCCACCCAGTGCCCATCAGCCATCACTCACTATTCCTCTCTCTCCCCAGTCACTGGCAACCACTCATCTACTTTATTTTCCTCCATGGATTTGTCTAGTCTGGATGTATCACATACACTGAAGCATACAAATTGTGGCCTTTTGTGATTGTCTTCCTTCACCTAGTGTAATGCTTTCAAAGTTCATTATGTTAGGATATATCATTATTTCATTGCTTTTTATTGTAGAATACTATTTCCTTGTGTGGCTGTTCCACATTTCGTTTATCTGTTCATCAGTTGATGGATATTTAGGTTGTTTGTACCTTTGGCTTGTAAGAATTATGTTTTTTTTTCCTTTGCGAATTATGTTGTTATCAACTTTTGTGTTCAAGTTTTGTGTGGAATATGTTATACATTTAAATACATTTTGTTAAAATTAAATTTTATTTATTTTAAATATTTATTTATTTTTTCAAGTTTTTATTTAAATCCTGGTGAGGTAATTTTTATACATTTAAATATATTTTATTAAATTTAAGACATTATCAGTAAAAAATTTATTAAGAATTACCACAACCGGGCCACCTGGGTGGCTCAGTTGGTTAAGCGACTGCCTTCGACTCAGGTCATGATCCTGGAGTTGTGGGATCGAGCCCCACATCAGGCTCCCTCCTCGGTGGGAAGTCTGCTTCTCCCTCTGACTTACCCCCTCTTGTGCTCTCTCTCTTTCTCATTCTCTCCTTCTCAAATCTTAAAAAAAAAAAGAATTACCACTACCTAAAAATATTTAAAATAATAAAAATCATACTATTAACATTTTGGTTTATCTTTTTTTTAGACTTGTGACTTGTATGATATTTTCATTTAAAAAAAGCAAGTTTTGTATCAAAATATGCATACTCTTCTATATTCTACTATTTTTGTTCCTTTCCTTTCCTTGTAGTATATATAGTATATATATTTCTGGGATAGGATTTTTAATAATTTAATACTTCTCTATAATTTATTTTAATATTAGATTACATTTTTATACATTATAATTAAAATCCTTGAAGGCCATTGCTTTGGTTCATTTTTCATTTTATCCATTTCCTTCCCTTCCACTAGCAGGTATCATGTATCCAGAGTAGTTTTTCAACAAAACTTTGCTGAAGGGAATTTACTGTATATAGAGATTCATAGGATTTCAGATTTAGGGACGCCTGGGTGGCTCAGTTGTTAGGTGTCTGCCTTTGGCGCAGGTCACGATCCCAGGATTCTGGGATAGAACCTTGCACTGGGCTCCCTGCTCAGCAGAAAGCCTGCTTCTCCCTCTCCCACTCCCCCTGCTTGTGTTCCCTCTCTCTTTCTGTGTCTCTCTCTGTCAAATAAATAAATAAAATCTTAAAAAAAAAGAATAATTTCAGATTTAAAAGAATCTTAGGGGTCAGCCATGAAAAACATTGATGATACAGTATTTTGGTTAAAATTGAGTTTAACTAAGGAGTACAGTTTTGACTCTTACACCTTCACACTTAATCAGCATCCTTTGGTTAAACTGTTTGGAAAGACTGAAAGGAGAGTAACAGGAAATTTCTTCCTAAATCAGGTTATGAGTAAGTTTTACCAACTTCCTAGATACCTATATGATAAAATTTGCAGTTTGGAGAGAGTGAGTCAGTGATTTTTTCGGGGCCCAGTTTAAGGCTTCATTCGTGAAAATACATACTATTTTCTGAAATCAAGATTTTATTTATTTATTTATTTGAGAGAGACAGAGTGAGAGAGAGAGAAAGCGAGAGCACAGAAGCCGAGGGGAGGGCGGGGAAAGAGGAGGAGGAAGAAACAGGGAGCCTGATGTGGGGCTCAATCCCAGGACCCTGGACCATGACCTGAGCCAGAGGCAGAAGCTTAACCAACTGATAGAGCCACCCAGTTGCTCCTATTTTCTGAAATTATAAAATGGTCAACAGTCCTTAAAAAAAATCTCAGCTATCTTCACTGTTGCCTTGTCAGATGGTCCCAGGTTGTCTCAAAAGAGTAAAATATATTTGTCTTGCACACTGGGTTCCAACTTTGTATTCTAACTTCTTTGTTGAAACTTTGCTGGTGAATCATAGTAACATCATGAACTCTGTTGCCAAGTTGATCTTGTTCCAACTTTTAAAAATATTAATCCCAGCTAGATTTTAAAATTGCCTAGATTTTTAAAAAAATTGCAGTGTTGAAAGACTATTTCCCACTATAGGAATCCAGGGCTAATTGGAGAAATGGCTGCTTCTAGGTTCTGGGGCAGGATATGCACAAAATGGGCTTGTAGGAATGCATATGCCAAATTTCAAAGAAGCCATGAGAGACCACTGGGACCAGTGACAACCAACAGCTTGACCTGAAGAGGCCAACTCACTGACTAAGGATGGGACTGTCTGAACTTTAATAAAGATTTTAATTGCTTTAGAGTGAACCTCATCGAATACATTTAAATCCTTAAGTTCATAGTTCAAAAAATAATTGGTTGGGGTGCCTGGGTGGCTCAGTGGGTTAAAGTTTCTGCCTTCGGCTCAGGCCATGATCTCAGGGTCCTGGGATCGAGCCCCATATTGGGTTCTCTGCTCAACAGGGAGCCTGCTTCCTCCTCTCTCTCTGCCTGCCTCTATGCCTACTTGTGATCTCTCTCTGTCAAATAAATAAATAAATAAATAAATAAAATCTTTAAAAAAAAATTGGTCATTTTTGAAAGATGGTAGGGAATGGCTTTATTGGTTTGAAAACTGGTTTTGGGGTGAGGAGAGGGACGAAGCGTTTATTTTGTTTTTCTCATATGAACTGCTCCACTGGTGAGAAACATTTTTTTTTTTTAAATAAAAGTATTCTAATGAATAAAAACTGATAGAATTATAATTATTTTGTAACACACATGAGACAGAGCTAGGCACTGAGCTGTTAACATCCCAAGAGAGAACATCAGACACGACGTGCCTTGTGATGGAAGTGTACGCGACCACCTGTAGTTTGGCCCAAGGATGAAATCTGAAACCGATGAGGACTCTGGAGCCTGTGGCCAGTTTGCAAGAAATGGAAAGAGCAGAGAAGCTTGCTAAACCTCATTGCAAATGTACAATCAAGGGCATCCAGGCAGAGGGAAACCCTGCAGTTTAAATCACCTCTGGTCTTCCACAGATGCGATTAAAGAAGGGGTTAGAAAGGGGCACTGGTGATCAAAGTGACTTGACAGACATGTTGATTTTTTTTTTTTTTTTTAATTGGGTAAGACGGTAGATGATGTCTGGGGCTTATGTTCACGACATGACTGTAAGATGCAAGGCAGCAATTACTGTAAAGGCAAGAGGGGGCTGCCTTTGGGATGGGTCCCCTAGAGGGTCTAATGGGTGGCGGGTGAAGCTCTAGTTCTTGACTGGGATGAGGGTTTCAAGGGCGTTGTCTTAATTTCCTCTTGTTGCCATAACAAATGACTCAAAAACGCGGGGCTTAAAACCACAGTATTTACTACTCACAGAAAGTCCCGGTGAGTTTGCCTGGATTCTCTGATGTGGTCTCACAACATTGAAATCTAGCTCTTGGTCAGTGGGCCTCTTAGGCTGGAGGCTCCAAACTCATTCAGGCTTTTGGCAGTATTTAGTCCTTTGTGGTTGGGGAGCTGAAGATCCTGTTTCCTTGCCGGCAGTCCGCCAAGAACCTTTCTGAACGTGTCAAGGCTACCTACATTCCTTTAACATTGTCCTCCCCATCTGCACACAGCAACCGTACGTGGAACCCTGTTTATGCTTTGAATCTCTCTGATGACTTCTTCCTCCGCAACTCTTCTGCTTTCCTCTTTTTTAGGCCTTGTGGGATTACACTGATCCCACCAAGATAACTGAGGGTAAGCTCCCTATTTTAAGGTCAGCTAATGAGTAAACTTAATTCCATCTTCGGATCCTCTTCACAGCAGTACCTATATGGGTGTTTGATTAAATAACCAGGGGGCTAGACTCCTGGGGGAAGGTTTTTAGAATTCTGCCTGACATAATATGTTTTTACCTTCTCTGATTGTTTTCTGTCACTTTATGTGTTTGTATTTTAGTTGACAAATCTAAAGTCATAAAAAATCATTGAGACATGCAACCTGACGCCTTTTCGTAATATTTAGAAGATCCCTACCAAAGGTGTTGGCTTTTCTTTAGGAGGAGAAACTCCAAAACAAAAAAGGATTTCTTAGCTGAAAACATTTGTACTTTTACCATATCTATGGGTGCTAAAAAAAAAAAAAAAAAATCTAAGTGTAATAAAAGTGAATTCTGGAATTTGCTGCCTTTTTTTTTTTTCTCTAAGTAACTCTAAAACATTTGCAATAAAAAGTTATGTTTTAAAATTTACAATTTGTATAGGGTTATTAAACATGGCTGTCAAGACGTACACTTTGTAGTGAGTTCTGGGTTCACAGGATATGACTATTTGCATCCATATAAAAGCAATAGCTTTTACAAGAGCCTGTCCTCCTACGGTTTTCTTGCCACTTCATAACTACTTTTTGATACCACCTATGTAGCAAGACAATGGATGGCAGCTTATGCTTTCATCAGGAGGCTCATCGCATCTGATTCTTTCTCTTGTGATGTTAACAGCTCCATGTCACTTCGTAACTACTTCATAACTATGACCACTGTCATTAATTTTTTTTTTTACTAACTTTATTAGTAGTATATCAAAATTGATTTACACCAGAAACAGACAAGCTTTTCTCATAGAAAGGCCAGATAGTAAACATTTTCAGTTTTGTACGCTATATCATCTTTGTTGCAGATATTTAATTCCATTATTGTAGCTCAAAAGAACATAGACAGGGGCACCTGGGTGGCTCAATTGAGCCCCACATTGAGCCCCTGTTTATTGAGCCCCACGTTGGCTCCCTGTTTAGCTCCCCCCACCCCTACTCTTCCTGCAACTCATGCTCTCTCTTTCAAATAAAAAAAATAAAATCTTAAAAACACCCCAGAACATAGACAATACATAAATTAATGGGCATGCCTGGATTTGTCCCAAGAGCCATAGGTTAGAGGCCCCTGATTTACACATTTAAATATGTCTTCTCATTTTTTGTGCTCAATATTTTAGTAGTGATATATTTTCATTGCACTCATTTGTATGAATGTATCATACAAAAACAAAAAATAGAGACAGCCACAAAAATATATCTCTTTCTTTAGTGATAGCATAAAGATTTCAGCCTTAGGACCAATTTTTCAAGTATGTGTAATATATATATCTGAATTCTTTGAGTTCTGATAATTAAGCTAAGTATAATTTTGCATCGACTTTTTTTTTTTTTTAAGATTTCATTTATTTGTGAGAGAGAGAGCACAGGGCAGGGTGAGAGGCAGAGAGAGAAGCAGACTTCCCACCGAGCAAGGAGTCTGACATGGGGCTCCATCTGGGGACGCTGGGATCACGACATGAGCTGAAGGCAGATAGTTACCTGACTGAGCCACCCAGGCGCTCCTGCATCAACCTTCATACTCATTTATTAATTCAGCAAATATTTATTGAGCACCTGGTATGTGCCAGGCACTATTCTAGGTCCTGGAGATAAACAGTTACCTCACGTCTCCACTGTCACCATATACACCCATAGAAGTTGACCTGCTTATGATGATGTCAAGAGTCCAGGATATAATAAGCTTCATCTAGTAGCTTCTCCCTGATCAGCAATAGAATAGCATATAAATGCAAATGTTAATGCCTTTCTATTGTTATATTTAAATGTTGTTTGCATATGTTTTCTCAAAAATTGTTCCATTATTGTTGAAAAAATCTGAGGGACTATCTTCTATGTTCACATCATTTTATTTCAAATTTATGCTAGAATATGCTATAAGTCAAAATTATTTTTCAAAATTTTACTGGGTACTAACACCACTGAAGACCTGGGCAATGTACCATCACACTTGACTGTCTTCGAGTTACACTGTGTGGATTTGAGAAACATTGTTTTCCTTGTACATGCTGCTGTGAGTGCCATCAACCCTCGATGAAGAATCGGCTGGTGACAGTTGGGTATTTTGACAGCTTAACTCGAGCCTTTTCAATGTACCACAAGCATCAGCAAGTTTGCTTTGAGATTTTATTCTTGACCAGTGATGCATACCCATTTTTGGCTTTAGAAAAATTTCTTCTTCCTTGGGGAAAAGAAAAAGATAAAATACCCCTAAATTTACCATAAGCCTATATACAGCAGTAACCCCCTTGTCCAGTTTTGCTTTCTGTGCTTTCAGTTGCCTGTGGTCAGCTGGAGTCTCAAAGCAGATGATCTTCTGGTGTATCATCAGGTCAACAGTAACCTAACGAGACGTTACAATGTCCCGCACTTCATTCCCTGCACTTTGTCTCGTCATGTAGACACTTGATCATCTCATATCATCATAAAGAAGGGGGCGTACACTACAATAAGATATTTGGAGAAAGACAGAGACAGGCCTGGAGAGACATACATATAACCTTCATTATGGGATATTGTTATAATTGTCCCATTTTTTAAAAAAAATGATTTTATTGGGGTATCGCCCTCGACCCGCAAGGACGACAAGAACCTTGGTTCGGATGCATCTTCTCTCTCCTTATTTCCGCAAGTCTACACACTTATATACGCTTACATGACCAATCAGCGAGCAGGGTACAGGAGGAGCGAATCAGGCCGTGCACCTAAATGAACAACTTCGCTAGCAACCAATGCTGTTTACTTCCTCTTTGGGCGTTCTGCTTAGTATCACGAGGCAATCCTAACCTGGCAACTAGCCAGGCGCCATCTTTTAATGGCGGAGGCCGCCCTGGCCAGGGGCCTGCCTCCGACATTGGGGCGCCTGGGTGGCTCAGTGGGTTAAGCCGCTGCCTTCGGCTCAGGTCATGATCCCAGGGTCCTGGGATCGAGCCCCGCATCGGGCTCTCTGCTCAGCCGGGAGCCTGCTTCCTTCTCTCTCTCTCTTTGCCCGCCTCTCTGCCTGCTTGTGATCTCTCTCTGTCAAATAAATAAATAAAATTTTTTTTAAAAAAGATTTTATTTATTTATTTGACACAGAGAGAGGGGGAGAGAGAGAGAGAGAGAGAGAGATATCACAAGTAGACAGAGCAGCAGGCAGAGAGAGGGGGGAAGCAGGCTCCCCCGGAGCAGAGAGCTGGATGCACAGCTAGATCCTAGGACCCTGAGATCATGACCTGCGCCGAAGCCTTAACCCACTGAGCCACCCAGGTGCCCCTAATTGTCCTATTATATTATTAATTCTTATTGTTAGTTTTGCCATGTCTAATTTATAAATTAAACTTTATCATGTGAATGTATATATAGGAGAAAACATAGTAGAGATAGGATTTGATGTCATCTTCTGTTTCAGGCACCCACGGGAGGGGGGTCTCTGAGGGAATGCACTGCAGATAAGGGGGAAGGACTGTAGTTAAAATAAAAAGTTAAACTTTGACCAGAAATTACAGTAAGTGCCCAAATTCTGAAGCATTTACTTTCTATTGCGTAACTGACAGTTATGCTGTGATGAGAGCCTCCGTACTTGAGCCTTTCCTGGCACCCAAGTGAGTGCATTATCTGTGCCCTGAAGGCATGTCCTTTCTCACATATTTTAACACGAGTTGACATGCATAAGCCTAAATGAAGAAAAGATGTTGAGCTACAACTTACCTCCTCAATCACATGTTCACATTATGTTTCTCTATCGTTCACAGATACGGTTAGCGAAACTTTAAGATCTGCATAAAAACAAGTTATTCAGGTGACATTAGTGTCTACCCTGTCCAGTATTGGTGGGTGTGTGCATGCTTGTATCTAGATAGTGTTTTCTTTTCTAAAAAAATATGTTACTAAGAGTTAAATATATAAAAATGTGAACCAAATGCTTGTAGAACTTTTGGAGTTTCTCCCTAAAATGCCAATGCTCTGTAAAACAAATCTGAGCAATTTATCTAAGTCAATCCCCTTTATTTTCCGGATGAGGGAGATGAGGCCCAAAGAGAAGGTGTGTCCAGTGTGGAGGCTTTGGAATCAGCCCCAGGGGGCTTAACCCCTGGTAGAATGTGTTCTTCGTTGCTGTGGTTTGACTTTTCATTCAACTGGTGTCTCGATAGGGGTAATTTACTTAAATACTTACAGCCTTTGTGACACTGGTTCTTACCAGTTAGATTTTCGCTTGATGTGTGGTCAAATACAATGTGGGCAGGACAGCACAATCCAGGGGTGGCACACGGTATGATGGGGGGGGGTGGACCCCTCCAGAAGCATCCTCTACAGGCCTTTCTGTTCTATTTCCTTCTGATTAACCATGACTATATTATGATTAACATACTGATTCCAAATTTGGGTTTTCACTGCTGAGTCTTGTTCATTAGCCTGATGCATGCTGGAAACAGGTTCTAGCTCTCCTTAGATGAAATGAAACATATTTTGCACACATGGATTGGCTTCCACTCTTTTTTTTTTTTTTAAGATTTTATTTATTTATTTGAGAGAGAGAGAGATCAAAAGTAGGCAGAGACGTAGGCAGAGAGAGGGGAAGCAGGTTCCCTGCTGAGCAGAGAGCCCGATGCAGGGTTCGATTCCCAGACCCCTGAGATCATGACCTGAGCTGAAGGCAGAGACTTTAATCCACTGAGCCACCCAGACTCCCCAGATTCCACTCTTTTATGAACAGTACAAAAGAAACCACAGAGACCTGTAGTGGTCTTTTTAGGGGTGATGGTCACGGTTTGATTCCCTGATTGGTCCTCGGCCCAGACGCTGGTTTAGGAGGACTTCTGATTGCATGGTGCCTCTAGGCACAGCATCTTGCCTCAGAAATCTTGCTGAGTTTGCTTCACGTGAACTTTTCATACCCAGACCACCTGCAAGAGCTTTATACATTCCTTTGTCCAGTGCAAGATGTATAAAAGTCTTTAATGCTCTTCTGTTGATAAGTATTTGCTGGTAAATTTCTGTCTCTATGAATGAATTTGGAATGAGATTTGTTTTCATTAAAATCTCATAGCCAGGTTGTGGGAGGGGGTAAATTCTCACCATCTCAACCTTCTTTGACAACCACTGAAAAGAATTTAAGTGCAGGACCAAACTGGCTTAGTAAGTTTGCAACAGACTATCTCTGTTTAGAGTTGGTTTTAAACTTAAGAGTGTTCTTAAATCTTTTGCTGTCTTTATATAGTTTTTTTCTTCTCCTTTTGACCACTACCTTTTGCCAAATTTACAAAAAAGAGTGAGTTGTGGTTATGGTTCTTTGTGACTTCCTGTGAGGTGATCAATTTGCTGTCTTTCAACTTCCTTCCCTTACTGACACTACAGCTTTGGGGGCACAGAAAGTCAGGATCAGTCAGGCGCCAGCACCATTCCTTATAGAATAGAGACCCGAGGTATCTGGTCTTTGGGGTAGGGAAGGGAAGATGGATGTTGGAGGCTTGCAATTTGCAGTTGATCAGAAATTTTAGGCATCATAGGCTAAATTGTATTCTATAAAATTCATATGCTGAAGTTCTAGCCTTTAGTACTGCAGAATGTGATTGTACTTGCTAATAGGGTCTTTAGAGGGGTAATTAAAATGTTAAAATGAGGTCTGGTATGGGTATCCTGATCCAATATGACTGGTGTCTCAATAAGAAGAAGAGATCAGGACATGGACACACACACAGGGAAGACCACGTGAAGACACAGGGAGAAGATGACCATCTACAAGTCTGGGCAGAGGCGTCAGAAAGAAACCAACCCTGGCCGATGCCTTGCCTTCTTCTTGGACTTCCAACAGAACTGTGAGACAATACATTTTTATTGTTTAAGGCCTCCTCCTCCCAACCCCCAGTTTGCACAGCAGCCCGAGGAAATTAACATACCACTGCATTTTATTTCTGATTTGACCTCCCTGGCCCCTCTCATTTATCTGTTGTTGAGGCTTTGGTCAAGACACAGAATGCTCCCACATGGGAACTGGGGTTCAGCCTGTGAGGTGCCTTCCACCACTCCCTTTTGGGCTGGACTGGGTTCCGGGGGCCAGTGTAGTTTCCAGCTGGACCCACAGGCAGTTCTGGCTTCAGAAAAGAAAGCACCTCCGACTAGCAAATGAGAAACTTCCTGCAGCAGCTCCAGACCCTGCTAGGAAGAGCTAACAGAGATGTAACATTCTGGATTATTTTTATCCCCCTCTCTGCAGGTGAGGAATATTCTCTCTGGCTCCAAGCTAAAAACACAGTCCAACAAGTTCTCAACTTTCTGTTCCCAGTCCTGGAGGATGGACTGGGCCCAAGGTTTGTGCCTTTCCCAGCTCCCAGCGAAGTTACGTATCCCTGAAAATCTGTGCTACCAGTTAGAAAGTAAGCTGTTGATAAAGCGTAACTGATCCTAACATTAAGAAGAGAAAATTGTGCCTATCTCCTTTAAAATGTATCATCAATCCTTATAGTCTTAAAGTTATGTCCAGAGTGAGATTGAGACATGTCACATCTGTCTCTTTCTTGTAATATTTGTGTTCAACTTGCCCTCTGTCTGTTGTCAATGATGGATACCCTGCCCCCACCACCTACAGTTTTGCTGGAAATCACGTTGGATATTAAGTTCTCTTAAAAACAGTCGAGTAAATCATGGGTTTTCCAAAACAGAGACAGTGCGGCGAGATGAATCAGACTGTGGTCTGCTGGACATAATTTGTGTGCCTACCAATCTGACCTATTAGTGTTCCATCTGTTGGTATTGATGCATTTTTCATTTGGAACATCACATTTAAAGGACCGTATTGTTTATAGTAGTAAAATGTTATTATCTAACTTCTGTGAACCTTGTTTATAAAAGTGGAGTAACTAACTTCACCTTTTCTATCTTCTGACATAGACATAGTGGAGCAAGCCAGTTGTTCCGAGGCTCTTGCTAAATGTGTAAGCTTCCTATAATTGATCAAAGAATTCTAGCTCCAAGGTCTTGCATCATTAATGAATCATTCAGGTTTGTTGAGCCTAGTAAAGAATTCATAACTGCTAGAAACTGGAGATAAAAATGACAAAAATAAAGTGCAAGTGGGTAAGGAATTGGTGGAGTGAGTCTGAGGAGTTGGAGAGTCTTTCTGGGGAATGGATGTATTCTATCTCTGAATGAGGTAGGCTCAAGATAGGCAATCATATCACAAGAGACATGTTAGGATCTTCATACTTCTTTTTTTTTTTTTTTTTGCATGTATCTAGCGATTTTTCATGTCATATGACTTGTTTGTATCTGAGCTAATTGTTTGAGTTAGGACTGTTGCTGAGCGTACCAATGTATCTTTTTTTTTTTTTTTTTTTAAAGATTTATTTATTTATTTATTTGACAGAGAGAGATCACAAGGAGGCAGAGAGGCAGGCAGAGAGGGAGGGAGAAGCATGCTTCCCGCTGAACAGAGAGCACTACATGGGGCTCGATCCCAGAACCCTGGGATCATGACCTGAGCCGAAGGCAGAGGCTTTAACCCACTGAGCCACCCAGGCGCCCCCATACCAATGTATCGTAAGTTCATTTTTGGATGAGAAAGTGGGTTTAAATCCATTTCCAATACCACAAGAGAAATAGTGTCTGACCAATTTCTAACTGGAGAAAATAGCTGGGAAGATTGGTGTTGGTGCACGGGGCACTTACTCATCTGAGGAAGGTATCAGAGAGCCAGAGGAAGGAACTTTGTGGGGCAGGAGTCAGCAAAAGGACATTCCAAGTGATTTAAAATGGATTCTAAAGAGTGAAAGAGAACTAGAGGAATATTTAAAATGTAATAGTAGCGAGAATGGTAACAATTTGAGCCTATGCTTCTATCTTGGGAATTTACTTTGCAAGAGGGACTACTCCGTAATTTCGTGCTCTCCTGTTTGAAAGACGATGTGCACTTTGAAAAGCAAATATGACCACTCATGTGATTGATGGACCTTGTTGTTATGGTCCACTGTAGAATGAATGAGTCATAGACTTGAGCAATTTTCTGCTTTCTGATGAAATGATAGAAAAGACCATATATTGGCTTGAATATTTTGCAAATTAAGTTATGAATTAGCACTATGGTGGAATTTATGTGTGACATTAAAACCGACATTTCCAAAGAGTGGAAATGATTCAGAGGATTATGTTTACGATTGTGGAAGCAACCGTCAAATGTAATTAAAGAAGCCAAGTGTCCTAGTGACTAAGGGCATAAATGAGATTTATAGAATGCCAAGATCCCTGGCATTGCTTGTACTGAAACTCAGCCTTTTGGGAATAGCATTAAGTATTCTGGATGTTGTAAAGATATTATAAACAGTAGGTAATTCACTTACCACCCCCATGGCCAGTCATCTCCGTTATATTTATCATCACAGCCTTCCAGGCTGTGAAATCAATTCAGCAAAGCCCATAAATTGTTGATTTCACACAGAACGAATATAGAGTTGGTTTTTGTTTGTCTCTAGGGCTGGGTATCTGTAGGGAACTCTTTCTTTTCCAGTAATGAAAGGAAGCGTTTGCCTGCGAAAGGAGGAAGGATGGTAGCGTTACCCCGAAACCTTCTTTTGATCAAGGCTCATTTATATTTTATTTTATTTTATTTTTTGCCATGAGTGTTGATCCAAGATCTATTTGGACTTTTCCTCTTCCTTTCTCCAGCCCTTCCATTCCCCTCCCTCCACTGCCTGTTCCTCATTTCTTTCCAAGATGTGATTAATAGTTTCCACATTCTGTCAGGTCCTTCGAAGGACAAAGGTGAAGCACAAGAGAAATATATGAGTCACTGGCAAGAGCCGGAGCGGGCTGTAGCTGCTGAGGCCCGAGTCCTCCCATGAAGGCTCCAACTTGCTCCAAACCATGTGTCTCCCTCCTCCATAGCAAGGTGCTTCCACTTGCCCCAAAGCCCTGGGTGCAGCTCAGACACACACACACTACCACCTGTCATGTCACTTCCTACAAGGACAGAACTTCCATGATGAGTCTTGGACTCCGTGGAAAGGTCACTGTCATGTAATGTCAGCCTCCTGGAGTCTTGGAGTGGGAGAGGTTGTCTACATTTCAGAAGTTTTTCATGAGTAGTTTTATTGGGTAGAGAGAAATCATATTCTCAAGACTCAAGACAGCACATCGCAGCAAGAAAGGCAAATAGACTCAGTAGTTTTAAAAGGTATCTCACATGGTGGAGGTGCTCGGCTAGGAGGGAGGTTAAATGTGCCTTTATGTTTTTATTTTGTTTTAGCAAAATAAAACTAAGAATTTTTAAAAATCACATGGGGCAGAGTCGTTTGCATCAGACCCTTTGCACATTTAGACAGCAGGCACTATTTCTCAAGACTATAAATTCTGCATTCAGTTTAAGAAAGAGTATTTTTGATTGAGGTTAACACAGTATTTAAGTTAATGGAAAACATGCTTCCATTGCAGAGTATTTCCACCAGAATTGCTGGATTCTGTACAACAATCTGTTTCTATTTTGAAAAAAAAAAAAAAAAAAAAAAAGTGGTGCTGTTGTATCCCCTTTTTTTTCCCCCTCTCATTTTACTCTTCTATATTTATGTGTTTCTTCTTGAGGTATATTCAAATAAATGACAGTATGAATTCAGATGAAAATTTTCCCTAGTGGTATATATGTTTAATGCTTCAGAAAAAATCCCCCGCATATTATTATGCTTAAACTTGAGCTTCATTTCTTTCTTTCTTTTTTTTTTTTTTAAGATTTTATTTATTTCTTTGACAGACAGAGATCACAAGTAGGCAGAGAAGCAGGCAGAGAGCAAGGAGGAAGAAGGTTCCCTACTGAGCAGGGAGCCCAATGTGGGTCTCGATTCAATGCGGATCGATCCAATCCAGGGAGCCCAATGCGGATCCCAGGACCCTGGGATCATGACCTGAGCCGAATGCAGAGGCTTTACCCACTGAGCCACCCAGACGCCCTGTGCTTGATTTCTTGTAAGGAACATGAATTCCTATAACTTCTGCCCAATAAGACACTAGGACTGGGGAGATAGAAAGAAAATGTCTTAAAAAGTGACTCTTAAACCCTGTGTGAATTCATATTTTTTGAGTAACAAACCACTCCAACAGTTATTTGTTCAAAATAGTCTTTCTTGAGCACATATGGTTTTCAGGTAGAGGTTGGTTGATCTAGCTGGTCGTAGCTAGGTAGCTCTGCTTTAACTTGTGTCCAACTGGGCTTGGATTTTTGCTTGTGGTTACTTTTGCCAGTGAATCTTAATTCTGGGGCCCCATCTGGGGAGGTAGCAATTACTGATAGAGACTCTTCTCCAGGTGAAATTCAGGTGGCTAAGCAGGAACATGGTTTGACCTTGAAACCGGCACACTGTTATTTCTGTATATTATTGGCCAAAGTGGGCCATATGGCTATGTCTAAGATCAAGAAGGTGGAAAAATTTAGGAAGTACTGCAAAGTTAAGTGGTAGGGATCTGGAAACATGGAAAGAAGAAGTAGGAGCCAATAATTCAATCTACCAGAAAGCCCAACACATTCTCATTTTCCTGCAGGTAGGAATGTTGTTATTGTCTTTTCCTCCTTTCTCCACTGGGACAACAAGACACAAGATGAAGGCAATTGCTCTCAGTAGTGACTTGCTCTGATTCCTAGTGACAGTTCTTCCCAGGGATTCTCAAACATTTGTGTATGGTGGAATTACTGGTGAGGTTGGTAACAGGACACAGATCTGGCTCTTATTCTCAGACTTATTAAATCATGATCACTGTGGGAGGGACAAGTCATTTACATTTTTAACAAGTTCCTGTGGTAATTTTGAAACACTTTGACATTTGAGACTCCTATCACTAGGATAAGGTTAATTGACGTAGTCAGCCAAGGTTCTGAACTTGATGGGACTCTGGCAGTTTAGCAAGTGTGATAGAAGATATTCTTATCCAGCAAATACTACCCGCCAAGCCACCCCACACATCCTTTTCCCAAAGTGGGTAGACCTGGTTAGATGATTGATTTTGACGAATGGAATGTGAACGGATATGACATACTTCCTGTTCAAAGAAGATTTTAAACTTTATGGCATTAGGCTTTAGCTCTTGGGTTTCTGCCCTCTGTTATGAGGAGAATTTACCGTCGGGGGCTGTGGGTCCCTCAGCCTGTGAAGGATGTTGCAGGTCTCAGGATGAGTGACACGAATCTGATGCACAGCCTGGACTATAAGCACAGTCACTGTAGTTGCCTCACAGGAATGGGAAGAAACAAATTTTAGGTGTTATAATAAGCCAATAAGATTTCGGAGTTTTTCTGATATGGCATCACTTCATAAAGGTTGACAAATAGAGCCAGTGAAATACCAATCTGGGACAAAAATGGAGCTCTACATCCCTTCTCACAGACTACCCTCAGATTCCTAAATGCCTTTTAATCACTTCTTTGAGGCTCTCTTTAGTGTTTGTTTTATTTTGACTTAACTTACATGAAAATGGTGGAGAAGGGGAAAATTAGTTGATACAGGGATTTAGGCAGGACCCAGGACATACCCAGGATTGGTCTTGATTCTGACCTCCCCCCGCTTAGGGCCTCTGTCTGTTTTTTCCTGACAGAGTAGGAGTTGTTTTTTTCTGTTTGGTTGATCAGCAATAATTACCATTAACAATAAATATTTTTCACCTAGGAAAGAAAGATTCCAGATCTCATAGGTAAAGCGTGTGTATAATGCATGCTGGAGAGCTAAGGATTCTCCATTGCATTATTTGTTGCTTTAGTGCCTCTTTCTCTCTGCCTGTGATTCTGCTCTAGAATACTTTTTCCCCTTTTAAATTCTTTTGTCAGAGAAACAGAAATCTTAGCTTTCGGGGCGCATAAATGGCTCAGTCAGTTAAGCGTCTACCTTCTGCTCAGGTCATGATCCCAGGGTGCAGGATCAAGTCCTGAGTTAGGCTCCTGCTCAGCAGAGAACCTGCTTTTCACTCTCCCTTTGCCCCTCCTCCTGCTTGTGCGCTCTCTCTCTCTCTTTCTCTCTCTCTGTCAGATAAATAAATAAAACCTTAAAAAAAGAAAAAAGAAATTATGGCTTTGCTTTTCATTTTCACTCAGAAATCTAAAAGCAAATGATACCATTTCTATAATAAAAGATCAAAACAAAACACGTTTTTACATATCTCATGAGCTAATAGCAATGAGATTCAGCTTGTACTGGGTAAAGTTGCAATTTAAAGATTGTGTAAAACAATAGCATCTATTTTTTCAGGACCTACTCTGAGGTATTTTACATAAGTTAACTTTATTTCTAATGACAAGTTTGCCGAATAATTATTATCTTCTTTTCTGGGCAAGATGTGTGAGTCTTAACAAAATCACACAGCTATGTGATGGAGCCATTGATGAGTCAGATTTTCATGACTGCGAATTCTCTTGTCCTGGCCTCCGCACCTTGTCACTTCTTTTATTTGAAAGAAAGGATTTTTGAAACCCCTGAAATTACTACATAAAAACTTTTTTTTTCCTGTTTATTCTCATTATATGAAGACATGAAGTAGATCTCATTTTCTTTTTTTTTAAAGATTTTATTTATTTACTTGACAGAGACAGAGAGATGACAAGTAGGCAGAGAGGCAGGCAGAGAGAGGAGGAAGCAGGCTCCCTGCCTCGCAGAGAGCCCGATGCGGGACTCGATCCCAGGACCCTGAGATCATGACCTGAGCGGAAGGCAGAGGCTTTAACCCACTGAGCCACCCAGGTGCCCCAGATTTTATTTTCAATATTTTTTTCTTTATTAAGCTTAATTGACTGGGTAAGAGCTAATAAGCACAATGTCTCCTGAGTATGCATATTGTTAGATGAATGGTTAAGTGAGATTTAAATATAGCGAGAGGGTCTTCATTCCTAAGAAGAAGTTGTTATGTTATTTACTGCCCTTTTAATTCTTCCTCAAACCTGGGCATAGATATTCTAAAACAATGGGCAACCTGCCCTCTGCTGCGTTTAATGATTAAGTAGAGGAGAGATTCTCGGCTGTTTCCTCTAGCCTGATATCACTTCATGTTTCTCTCCTAAATTGTGTAAAACAGTAGTTTGGTCTACAAAACCATCCCCATATCAACATACCTATTTATACTATTTCAGTGAAAGAAGACAATATCCCAGAAGAGGGTCCTGTCATGTTTGCAAGTCAGATTCTCCAAAGACATATATAAGTCATGTCATCCCTTTCTGCCATTAAAAGCACAAAAAACTTGTTTGAATAAATAACTATTTTAAGGAATCTTGAAAGTATACTCTGAAAGGACTATAATAGTAAAACACAAAAATGTATCCTATGATTTTTTTTTGCCCAAATCACATATTTTCCTAAACATTAAAAAAAAAAAAAAAAGATGGAAGGCAGAATAAGAGGAGATTGATTTCCAATCTCTTTCTGTTCGAAGCCCACACAAATGAGAGCAAATGCAAAGATCCAGGGATGCTGGGAAATGATACGGACATATGAGTAGGAGAATCAGGACCATTAGCGCGTGTGCGCATGCGCCTGTGTGTCGTGTGTGTGTGTGTGTGTGTGTGTGTGTGTGTGTGTGTGTATGAAGAGATTTATTATAAGGAATTAGATCACATGATTGTGGAGGTTGGCAGATCCACAATCTGCAGGTCAGGGTGACAAGCTGGCAACCCAGGACAGCTAATGTTCCATTTCTGTCCAAGGACCATGTGTAGTAGAATCGGAAAGAGCTGATGTTGCAGATGAAACCTAAAAGCAGCCTGCTGGAGAAATTCTCTCTCGGTTGGGGAACAGATTGGGGAGAAAAGTCATTCTTCTCTTCTATTCAGGCTTTCAACTGACTGGACGACGGCCTCCCACATTATGGAGAGCAATGTGCTTTACTCAAAGTCCACTTATTTAAGTGTCAATCTCATCCAAAACATTCTCATAGAAACACCTATAATAACTTTTGGCCAGATACCTGGGGACCCCATTGTCCAGCCAAGTAGACACATAAAATTAACCATCTCAGTGGGTATAAGGAAGCCCCAGTCATCCAGTGGTAGTGTTCAGGCAGGTTGAGACACCACAAGTTCCACGGAGCAAAGCTATGGAAGAACAATTTATTAAACCTGGAAAATCAGAAAATTCTTGCAATAAACACCTGCCAGTCATGAAAGGGCTATCTTCAGAAGTTGTGACATGAATCAACCATGTCTTATAGCATCCTAAATGCAACTGGAATATTTATAAAACATATTTAAGCTCTGAACCTAAGAAATAGGAAAACTATGAAAAAAAGTTGGAACAGAATATATTTCTATTAGGTAGGGATAGTAGACCCTGATTAATATGACTGGAAAATTTGCTGATGACAAACTCAAATCAGTTCCATGGGATCCACATCTAACCCTTTCTTTAAATTTGGAGCCTGCAACATGGTATGTACATAAAGGCTTAGCTTGGCATTCCAGGTCATGAGAAAAATTACCCTATTCCAGATTTTATTTCCTCCTACTGTCTTAGCCTAAGAAATCTCTATAAATGGAGAAAACATCCTCAAGAATTCCTGCAGGAAATTTCTCCAAAATTATTTGGGATGATTAGTTATTCAGTAAGTGTCTTTTAGCCTTAGGAAAACAGAATTAAGTGTAGAAATATTTAATAGGGCCAAATCTACAGTATCAATAATCTATGTATTGCATTTGAGAAACTCTATTACCTTGGCATTATAGTATTTATAATGGGTACGAGAATTTGGTTTATTTATCAGTCAGGATGGGCTTGGTTAGGTTATGATAATAAAGAACACCCAAATTGAAGAGAGAGTTATTTCCCAGCACCCCTGGATCTTAGGCTGTGTGTTCCTCAAGGACAGGCAGGGAAATATGCTTAAAAAATTAAATTAATTTTCTTTATTTCTTTTTCTAGTTCTATTGAGATAGAATTGACATGTAACATTGTGTAAGATTAATGAGTACATATTTTGACACATGTGTATGTTGTGAAGTGATGACCACAATAAGGTTAGTTAACATCCATCACCTCACATAATTACCATTGTTGTGTGTGGTGAGAAAATTCAAGATTTACTGTCTTCATAATTTTCAGGTATATAATACTCAAGTGTTGCTATCTATATGCTGTACCCTATACCCTTAGAACTTAGTCATCTTTTACCTGGAAGTTTGTACCCTTTGACCAACATCTCCCCATATTCCTCAGCATCTAACTCTTCTCAACCACCATTCTACTCTCTAAGTAGAAAGCCTTTTTCAGATTCGAAACATAAGAGAGAACACATGATATTTTTCTTTTCTGACTAATTTCACTTGGCATAATGCCCTCAGTTTCCACCCGTGTTGTTACAAAAGGAAGGACAGGAAAATATCAGGGACTGATACTGACAGAGTCACCACCATCTGGAGCAATGCTGATAAATGTTTCCGGGGGAAGAGAATATAGCCCTGCCTCTTGAAGTTTTCTGACCTCAAAACAACACATGTTGCTTCTGCTCTTCTTTTATTGGCCAAAACAAATCACATGGCCAGACCTATCTTCAAAGCACATTCTTACCATGAATCTGGAAGGTTATTGGTTATTAGTCTTCATGTCAACCATCAGTCACTAAAATAACATTAGATAAGAATTCTAATTCAAAATGTGTAGCCTGCATAATCATTTTAGACTTGTGGTTTTAAAGTCAAAGGTCAAAGCTTATGCATAATATTGGAATATTTAAGAGAACTTGATGTACATCATGTCTATAAGTTTAATTTATTATGTATATAAGAGTTAAATATATGAAAGATTTTAAATATTTTTGTAAATTGGACAGTTAAGTATCCAAATAGATATAGATGCAATTAAAAATATTTAAAGAAATCTAAACTAACTTTTTAAATTTTTTAAAAAAGATGTCATGTATTTATTTGAGAGAGAAAGAGACAGTGTGTGTGTGCACATGTCCCCGAGAGCGAGGGGGAGGGGCAGAGGCAGAGGGAGAGGTACAGGCAGACATTCTGGGTGCAGAGCCCACCTTGGGGCTTTCTCATGACCCTGAGATCACCACCTAAGCCAAAACTAGAGTCAGATGCTTAACTGAGTGAGCCACTTAGGTGCCCCTAAACTAACTTTTTAAATGTGTTTATAAATTAATCTCAGTCTCCTTAGAAGTGATTGTTAATATTTTTTGAGTTATAAATGGAGTAATAAATTTTGTTTATTGAACTTAAAAGTATAAGAATGAATTAGGTTTATGAATTTATTACTCAAATAAATAAATATTAATTTTTAAAACCAAAGTAAACTTTTGAACAAAAGCTATCCTTTTTGGGTATCAAATTCTCACATTTAATACTCGTCAATGCTTTATAATCTCAAGGTCTTTTTTATTTTCCTTTCTGAGTACAAAAGCCTGTAAATGATTACTATTGGAGATTTAGTATGAATATATACTAATATATACTAAAATTATATTATTATACATATATTAGTATGAATATATACCAATATATACTAAAAAATATATATTATAACAGAGGAAGACCTGAAGATGCAGTTGGCTAAGTTTCTAACAGAATGATTATCTTTTCCTTTTTAGCTTACATTAAAAAAATAAGACAGTTTTAGAAGGAAAAAATACCATGTTTTCAATACTATTTAACATTTCTTTTTTACAAGAATAACCAGTACAGGTTAAGTTGATGGGAATTAGAGTAGGTAAAGTACTTATTGGAATTGGATGAGGGTAGAAAGAGAAGAAAAATATTATATTTGATGAAACCCACTGTGCACACTTCCTTTAAGTATGGGCCTTCCTTACTCTGATGAGTAAGAGCAAGTAAGATACTCAAAAACATATGAGACAATTTATGTAATATGTGTACATATATTTATTTATGGCTTCATCTGTACCACAAGAGAAATTGTAATGACTTTGCAAAGACCACAAATCTTTTGCATACAAGTCAAAGTGTCTATTCCATGTGGCTTAGGAATATGTGTAAAGCTTCCATATGGGAAAAAGATTTTCTGATACTCAAAGAAAGAATCAGGCATCAAAGAACCTACTGAAAAGTTTGGCAAATATTGACAAATGTCACAAAACTTTGAATTCCAATTTGAAAGTCTACATGTTCTATTTTGCAATATACTTTATCATTTTATATTAGAGCTGTTCAGAACTTTCTTCCAAAGCCAGGGGATTTAATATATGATTATACCATATGTACAATGCATAAATGTATCTGGATGTATACATTAGCATTCATTTCAGTTTGCTTCCAGTTTACATATCCTACTAGATACCCCAGTGACTGGTTATTGCTCTCAGAGTGAAACTAAAGAGATGCCAACTCTCTTGAAGCAAAGTCCAAAACTTTAGAATAATGCTTATATATTTGATTTATATAGTTTATTTCCTCCAGAGTGTTCATTTTAAATTAACTCCACATTGAAATAAGTGATCATGCTAATAGCTGACAGGGCTAGGTTAGGCTGACTTTGTCTTAACGTCATTGACAGTAACAAGAAAAAAAAAAGGAAAGAAAAGGAAATAACAAGAAGAAGAACAAAAAAAGAAAATTAACCTAAGCAACTAAAGTTGCATTAAAATTGGGTTATCACGTAATGTTGAATGAGGTTATTCTTTCTTATGGGGGATGTGATGGGTCCTCGAGGTCTGTATATTGCCACAGATCCTGTTTTATCTGTATGTGGCACTGCACAAATCCTAGACTGTGGCCCACAGGCTAGATTTGGCTCACGACAATGTTTCGTTTGGCTTGAACAGTATTTTACAAAAAATTTGAGCTAACATTTTAAATTAGAAGCTTTCACATAAAAATCCAGATTTCTGGCATCTCAAGAAATTAGGAGATCTGGGAATGCTGGACTCACATTACCACACTGCAGTCTATGGCTGGCTGGCGCTATTGCCCTCTTTCGACACACATGTGTTCTCCATGGTCCCCACCAATTCCTCCTGCTTCGCAACACTGAAGCTGGCCATTCCCACTTACTCCTCTTGTTCTATTTCTCTTTTAGTAGAAAATATTTCTTTCTCCCAATGTCTTTATCAAAAGTAAGTAAAAATATGGCAAAATATGGTAAAAATAGGGATTTATAGCTTTACATTGGATTGTACTTTGTGGATTCTCTTCTCCCTTTCTCTCTCATACATTGGGGGCCAATTTTTCTTCCCTATCTTCCTCTGAAATTGAAACAAAGACCTGAGAAACTATTGATCAGTGTAAAAATGGAAGGTTCTTAGAGGCATGTTTCCTGCTCTACTTTTTCTCCTGGAGACCTGATGAGGTTGGGCTTGGGGAAAGTAGGAGAGAAGGGGAGGATGGAGAAACAAATAAGAGAGTACAATTTCAGCCCTAAGCTTTGAGCTTACCCTCTGAAGTGCTGGGACTTGGACTCTGTAGGGGCCCTTTGGTTTGCCCTGTTAGGCTCTGCCAACAGAGGGCACAAGAGGGAGACACATGGCTGGAGGAGGATGAAAGGGCTTGTTGCTGCTTGGTTTCTGAGAACATCCTGTTTCCTTTGAAGTTCTTCAAGTATTGCCCTACCAAAACTCCTTCATCTTGGCAGTAGCAGTTCCTTTATGACATGGCAGCTGAATGGGGTCTTCAGTTTTTCCTTCACTTACCAAACCAGCTTCATTGTGTGATTCCCTTCCCTTCACCCCCATTGCCTTCTTGAGAGGTCTAGCTTCTAGCTCATGGAGGCTTCTCCTCCAAGCTTCTAAGTTGAAATATTCTGGAGTCTTTTTTTTTTTTTTTTTTTTTTTTTTTGGTTCCTTCAGCTTTGAGGGAGGAAGCTGCTTCCTACAGTTGCTACTTTTGTGATGTGTTAGAATTCTCTTTTTTCTCTACTTAAAAAATTCATAGGGGGCACCTTGGTGGCTCAGATGGTTGAATGCCTAACTCTTTGTTTTGGTTCAGGTGGTGATCTCAGGGTCTGGGATTGAGTCCCATGTTGGACTCTGTGCTCAGTGGGGAGCCTTCTTGAGATTTTCTCTCTCTCCCTTCTACCCGTCCCCCTTCTTGCTCTCTTTCTCCCTCTTTGTCTTTGCAATAAATCAATAAATCTTAAATATATATATATATAAATATATATATATATATATATATAATTAGTTAACAATTATTTGTGTAACTTTTTCTCAGTTCAAATCACTCTTTCCTGACTGGATCTCGACTCACAGAGAAAGGAAGAGTTGACTCATGTTGTGTTGCCTCAAATGCACTACTTCCCTTGATTATTTACATATAAATTTAATTTAGTCAAAAAACTAAAATTAAAAACTTTCTCAGTTACATTAGTTACATTTTAAGAGCCCAGTAGTTAAACTGTGGTTACTGATCACTCTATGGAACAGTGTGGATATAGAACATTTCTGTCATTACAGAAAGTTCTATTGGACAGTGCTGGGCTGAAGAAATGGGAGGTCCTTTGAGTGGGGAGGAAACATGAGAGAAAGACCTTCATTAGTGCCAGGAAATGAGGTGGAAGAGACTCTGGATGAGCTCTTCTCAAGAAAGTTGGAAAAATATAGAGAGATTATCTGATCATAATGCAGTTAATCTAAAAATCAATACACAGTAGAAAACTTTCATATATTTACAAATGACTGATATGATAATGAAATTATAATGAAACGTTGGGGTTAATGTAGAGCATGAAATCAGCCATAATACCTGGCTTGCTAAAGAATAATACAGAAATGCTGGGGGTGGGACGGTTTTGAAGAATGGAGCAGGCCTTTGGCATATGCCAAGGCCTGCATGACCACTCTGCCATTGGAATACTATGGGAAGTTACCTTCCCCCAAACTTTCTTAGCCCAAACAGCCACCCTGCGATCTAAGAGATGTACGCATTGTCCCTTAGGCTATGTTTAGCAGAACTCCTAGAACAGGTAGATTAGCATATCCTATCTTTCTGGTAAACAGATCCTCCTAGTTCCAGGAAGACTCTTTGTCACACATCACCTGCTTGAGAAACAGTGATAAGGATTTGTGATTATCCTGAAGGACCAATAAAAGTGGGAGCAAAGAAGAGCAAAAGGTCTTTGTCTCTGGGCGTGGACAGAGACATGCCTTCTCCTCTCTTTCACAGCAAAGTCTGGCATAATCTTTCATCCATCATCTGTACAGGGATTGCTGGCCATTCCTGAAAAAATATTGTGTATTTAAATTGGAGATTATAAGTAAAGTAGTATTTACAGGGACATTTAGAGACTTAACTGAATATTTGGATAGAAGAAAACGGGAGGATTAATAAGTTCAACATCCATCTCCCAAGAGTGAGAAACAGAGCAACAGTTTTAATAGTAGATACTAGAAATTAAAAAAAAAAACCCAACAGAATCATGAAAAGATGCTCAACATCCCTCATCATCAGGGGAATGCAAATCAAAACTATAATGAGATACCAACTTCCACTTGTCAGAATGGCTAAAATCAAAGCCACAAGAAACAATGGGGGTTGGTGAGGATGTGAATAAATAGGAAGCCTTGTGCTCCGTTGGTGGGAATGTGACCTGAGGCAGCCACTGTGGGAAACAGTATATGGAAATGCCTAAAAAGTTAAAAGTAGAACTCTCCTATGACCCAGTAATTCCACTACTGGGTATTTACTCCCCAAATACCAAAACATTAATTCAAAGGGATACATGCACCCCTATGTTTATAGCAACACTATTTGCAATAGCCGAATTATGGAACCTGCCCATGTGACCATCAACTGATGAATGGATAAAGAAGATGTGGTATATATACCCAATGAAATATTATTCAATCATAAAAAAAAAAAAAAGAAATCTGGCCATTTGATATAACACGGATGGAGCCAGAGAGTGTAATGTTAAGTGAAATAAATTAGTCAGAGGAAGACAAATACCATATGATTTCATTCATATGTGGAATTTAAGAAAGAAAACAAATGAGAAAAGGGAAAGAAAAGAGAGAGGGAGACCAAGAAACAGACTCCTAACTGTAGAGAACAAACTCATGATCACCAGAAGGGAGGCAGGTGGGGGGAATGCAGATTAAGGAGGGCACTTGTGATCAGCCTGACTGTTGTATGGAAGTTTGAATCACTATATGGTGCACCTGAAATGAGTATCACACTCTTCGTTAACTATACTAGAATTAAAATAAACACTTAATTAAAAAAAATTTAAAAAAATTATAAAACTAAGTATATTAGAACAGAAATTAATTAGATAGCAAAAATAATAGAGAAGGCTAACAAAAACAATTGTTAGTTTTTATGAAAAGATCAATACAGTTGGTAAATCCCTGGGAAGATTGATCAGGGAAAAGATAGAGAAGACACAAATAATAAATGTCAGTAATGAACAAGGGGATGTTATTATAGATCCGTCAGATACTAGAAAGGTAATAAGAGGATATTTTGAACAATCCAAGGCCAGTAAACTTGAAAACTTAGATGAAATAGACCTATTCCTAGGGGAAAAAAAAAAAAGACATTAAAACCCACTCTAGAAAAGTAGATAATAAGAATGATTCTTTAACTCTTAAACAATTGATCCATGATTAAATACTTACCTTCCTTCAAAGACAACTCTGGGCTCATCTTTCCTTATTCGATTCTGTTAAACATTAAAAAAAAATCTTAGTGGACATCATTTATAAATGTTTCCAAAAAATAGTGGGGGAGGGGCAATCCCCAGTCTCATTTTATGGAAGTCTCTAAACTTTACTACCAAAACAGACAAAAGGAGAAAAGTTGGAAAATCTCATATATGAACAAATGTCCAGAGCTCGTAAACAAAATAATTACTAATCAAATCTAACAGTATGTCACACAGCTAAGTTTTTTTTTTTTATATTCTAGGAATATAAGGTTGATTTAAATTTTGAAGATATATCCATTTAATTCATCACATTAAAAGACCAAAAGACAAAAGTATTATAAATATATGTAAAATAATTTGAGAAAATTTATGATTAAAAAGATTTTTTAGTGTAAGGGTTCCTGGGTGGCTCAGTTGGTTGAGTTTCAGACTCTTGATTTCCACTTAGATGATCTCAGGATTGTGGGATTGAACTCTGCATTAGGCTCTACCCTGAATGTGGAGCCTGCTTGGGACTTTTTCTTTCCTTCTTCATTTGCCCCTTCCCCAATTTGCATGCATGTAAAGTTTCCTAATCTGATAAAGGGTACTTACCCAAAACCTTACAGTTAAATTTTACTTAGAAGTAGAACAGGGAAAATTTTGAGTTCTGGAAGACAATGAAAATACGCTATGAAGTTTACATTAGAAGAAATGAAATTATAATTATCCACAGATGATATTATTAGGTAGAAAAATCCAATGATAAATTATGAGAATTAATTTGAAAACTTGGCAAAGTTGTTATAATTTAGCTCAATTAATTTTATTTTATACCCCAGGAATAAAACAAATGAAAGATAAAAAATTAATAATACAGCCATTATAATAATATAAAAATATGAAATACCTAGGAATAAATCTATCAGATGTGCAAAACCTCTATACCATAACACATTGTTAAGAAACATTAGGAAAAGATCTAAATAAATGGAAAGATATACTACATTCAGTATTTCTTTTTGCGGGTGTGTTTTTACTCTTATTTTATTTAAATTCAATTAATTAACATATAGTACATAATTAGTTTCAGATGTAGAGTTCAGTTTTTCATCAATTGCATAGAACACCCAGTGCTCATTACATCTCTGCCTTCCTTAATGCCCATCACCCAGTTACTCCCTTTTCCCACCCATTCAATATTTCAATTCTCCCTAAATTGATTTAGAGTCAGTGTCATCTCCCCCCAAAATTCCATCACTTTTTTATGTGCTTGCATTTATGTGTGTGTAACCTGATAGGATAATTCTATATGTGAAAATGAAAAACATAACAAAACAAAACAAAACCCAAAACAGAGATAACTAAGATAATATTGAAGATGAATAAGGTTGGTGATGATGAAGATGAGTAAGATAATATTGAGGATGAATGAGGATTGACTTTAGCAATCCTCAGATTAGATATTAAGATTAGATATCAAACTTGGGTAATTCGAAGAATGGATGGTGAAAAATGTTATCCTCTGAGCTGATCTTGAAACGTCCTATTAGCTACTACTCCTGTTTTGTTAGAAATATTCAAAACAATTTTCAATCTATTCAGTCTTCAATATAATGCAATGTTGAATCTATTCAGTCTATTCAGTCTTCAATCTATTCAGTCTTCAATATAATGCAATGTTGAATCCAGGGGACATGAATATGGAAGAGAAGGCTGCATTCATATAGCTCTCTTTGGTTTCTACATTTCCTCATGAACAGAGAATATGGTGGTGAGCTTCTAACTAGTTTGGACATTTTTCAACTGTCTAGGACAATGATAGAGGTATGGTAAAACTGGATATGGGCAAATACTACTAAAATAAATACTAAATTCTGAAGTTAAGAAATATTTTGAACACTATAGATTGATGAGCTCGATTATCACTTTAGAATGAAATGCTCCAATGGATTAATTAAAAGATATCTTTGAGCTCTTTGAAAAAGCAAAGTGATTCTGAGTTTATTTAGAATAAGGTCCTTCAAATTTCCCAAATTCCTTTGTTGAATAAAGCTTATAAGTTGATTGATGAGAAAAGTGTTACATATATTCTAGCCTCTTCTGTTTCTGTGCAGTGGCTATTTGAGGTTATGCCTGCTCAGCACTGTTGATGTGTTCAGGAAACATGGGGTTAACATGGACTTTGGAAATTTAGCAAATGTATTAGATGACAGAATAGAGATTTAGAGCCAGCTTGAAATAAAGGACTAAGTTCAAGAAGCTGAAGTGTAATAGGGATTAATGGAAACTATTACAGCGAATTTACAAATCAACTAACCAAATATAGAATGGACAAGATGTGTCTTAACATTAATTTATAAAAAAAAGGACCAGAGGTTTTTTTTTTTTTTTTGTCAAATATGAGCTCATGACAACTCAATGATGTAATATGTCTGCTTAGAACCTAATTCAATCTTGGGCTTCATAAATAGATAGGTAGGCCACAGTGACAAGGAGGTGACAGAGAGTAATAACAGCCCATGGCAGATCTCACCTCGTTCATCTCACTTTACTGAGATGACACACTTGGCAGGTGACTCTGATAAATGGAAAGTTTTTCAAGGAAAGGCACACAAAATAATGAAAGGTCAGAAACCTAAGTCATATTTTAAAAATTACATACATTTAGCTTAGAGGAAAGAAAACAAACATGGTATCATTTGGGGAGTTCTTACCAAATAGAAATGTATTTTCTTCCAGTTTTCCAGGAGATAAAATTAGGAACAATATGCATGTCTCCTCTAAGGATGGAAAACTTTGCCACAATTAGAAATGTTCAAAAATTGAAAGATTACTATAGAGACTCTGGTTTCAAAATGTTTAGGTTTTGAATAGTATGCCTCTAGTATAATTTTCTCATAAGTCCTGTTATTTTAGTGGTAGAGCTAAATACTCCACTGAGATTAGTTGAGATTTGTCTATACAACCCTATATTTGGCATGCAATTGATTTTTCCGAATCATAAACATAATTTTAAGCATCTACACTTTCTAGGATTTTTGCACATAGCACACATAGTGTGAAATTATTTAACTCAAAGAACTACTGTTCAAAAAGTCTATGTCCCCATTTAATAAAACTTTGAGGTATTTTAAGAGTTAATTTAATTCACTTACCTTTTATGTTTGCCTTTCCCCCCTTTCATGCATGCATATTACATAGTCAGTAGCCCTAGGGTAAAGAGCGGTTTCAATCCAAGTCTGTCTAGGAAGCTTGGCCTAACATAACGTCATTTATGGTTAAGAAAGATCATTGTTGTGCTAAGTGATTTTTTGTGGTTGGCAGCCTTAAAGGTTGGGATTGCTGGCTGCATTTTGGATATTATATCATAAGTATGGATGAATTGCAGTACAAACATTGAAAACCTTCGGTATGCTTTGTCCAAATAAAAGAATAACCATCCAAGTTATGAAGAGATATATCTCAAGTATTCTGACTTTCACAGATTTTTTTTTTTTTTTTGGTCTTTTCTCTCCAGTTATAATTTTTCATGGTGTTGTAGCCTGCCAGTGTCAACAAATTTGTGTTTTTTGGTGGGATAATTGAGTTGAGATTTTTCTCCTCTGACACGAAGTCAGAGCATTAAGTTACAGACCTATGGGTTAGATCTTTGTAGTAAGAAAGCCAAGTCCTCCCTGAAGTCACCCCTGGCATAATTTAGATACAATAAGACTGATGCCTTTTGGGATAAAGAGTAAATTTCCTATGATTCAGAAGCTGACCTTGCAACTTGTATATAATTCAGATCTTTAGCCTTTTCTTGTCTTAGGTTTTGGTGCCAACTATTGACTGTTTAACCACCCTTCTGTATCCTTATATTTAGATTATCTAAGCAGGAAGAAGAAATTGATTATTTAAATTTGGAAATTTCAGCTAAAGTTTGTTTTAGAACATTTATGAAATATGCAACTGTATATATATCTGGGTATGAAAACAATTTAGTATATTGTTGAACATCAGGAAAGGTCATCAGCCAGAAATGTTAATTTATCCATGTCACTTAGAATGAATATTGATGAAAGCTACTATTTGTTGAGCACTTAATATAAGCTAGACATTTCACATTGCAAATCCTTAAAGGAATCTTAGAAGACAGGTTTTCTTATTTTTTTCAGTGGGGGAAATTAAGATCCAGAGAGGTATGTAATTTATCAGAGGTCATATGATGGTCAAATAGGAAAGCTAGAGTTTGAACCTAAGTCTACATTGTCTCTGGACAGTGGGCTTATCTTGTTTTGTGTTTTGAAGAACTGGCAGTGATGTAGACTTTTTGCCTATCTTCTCTTTTGTTGAGTGGTTAGCCTGTCTTTGGCTGTATGAAGGATGATTGCCTTAGTTTAGGTGGAAGCATTATGTCATTGTCTTTTTTTTTTTTTTTTTTAAGATTTTATTTATTTGACAGAGAGAGAGAGAGAGAGAGATCACAAGTAGGCAGAGAGGCAGGCAGAGAGAGAGAGGGGAGGAAGCAGGCTCCCTGCGGAGCAGAGCTTAATCCTGGGGCTTAATCCCAGGACTCTAGGATCATGACCTGAGCCAAAGGCAGAGGATTTAACCCACTGAGCCACCCAGGTGTCCCTGTCATTGTCTTTATTTGGAAGTTAAAGATTGTTATAACATTAGGATGAGTACTGAGTTGATGAGTTAACAAGGGTATTGTATGCACTGTGTTTGGTTGGTTGGTACCACCACCAACATCCCCTGCTGAGGCAGAGAAATCTGGTATCAAGGGGAATTGAAGTGATACTTAGAAGGTGGAGGTGAAGTAGAAGTTGTTGCCTTGAGAAGATCCTGATGCATCTAGACTAGGTCTGGGTCTAGCATCTAGACCTTTCTACAAGCTCCTGCTTAGTTGTTCTGGCACTTCCTTGGACTTCCCCAGATGGTGATTTCTCTAGGTTATTTCCAGATCTCTCCACAAGGTCCCATTTCATGGTTGTGGCAGCTTCTTTTTTTTTTTTAATTTTTTATTTTTTATAAACATATATTTTTATCCCCAGGGGTACAGGTCTGAAAACATAGCTCCTTTACACACTTCACAGCACTCACCAAAGCACATACCCTCCCCAATGTCCATAATCCCACCCCTTTCTCCCAAACCCCCTCCCCCCAGCAACCCTCAGTTTGTTTTGTGAGATTAAGAGTCACTTATGGTTTGTCTCCCTCCCAATCCCATCTTGTTTCATTTATTCTTCTCTTACCCACTTAAGCCCCCATGTTGCATCACCACTTCCTAAGCTTCTTAAACTTCCAAGGAATAAATGGCTTTTCCCTTTTCTAGTTAAAAGATCCTCCAGCGACCAACTCCTGAAACCTATCCTCTCATATTTGTGTACTCTTAATTTCTATATTCCACCCATTTTCCCCTTACTGTTGATATCTAATTTGCTTTCCTGACCAAACCCAGACTAGTATGTGAGATGTGACTTTTCATACATTTAAGTAGAATGTAGTCACGCACTAATTTTCCATTTTGGTTTAGGGGTGAGCTCTAAGATAGGATAAAATCAAACGAGAAACTGGAAGCAATCAAAAGCTTAGAAGAATCTAAAGTTAAAAATTTTACACTGATTATAATTATTCCTTATATAAAAGTACATATTTCATAACATGGATATAATATTCGATTTTATGTTAGTCAGTTAGTCTTTCAGTATCAGCTGGGCATGCTGCAAAATCCATAGACAACAAATACTAATTGAGAGCTTTTGATTAGGCAGATGCTTAAATCTTGCATGCACCAGGCAACACAGTCAGGTAGATATTATTATCTTTATCTTATAGATGGGATGGGAAATTCAGGCTTGGATTGAATAGGAAACCTGGCAGAGTTCACAGAGTTGTTTAAATACTTGAGCTGCTATTCGGATGCGTTTGATTTCAGATCTTCACTCTTCTATCCACTGGTCTGAGCTGCTCCCTGCCCCCAAAGAGTTTTTAATTCAATTGATATAGATTTGGAAAAGAAAACATAGCTCCTTCCATCCTTGATGAATTCAAATGGATTATTTAAAAAACTACTTACGGTCAAATTTGCTTTTTTTCTTATTTATAGCAAATTTTCATGCATTTAGACACTTTTATGGTTACAAGAAATTGCAGCTAACCAAATAGTTTTCATTCATTCATTTTATCCCTAGGCTGGTTTGTCAAAAACAAATTCCAAATCAAGAACTTATTGTACTCATTGAAACTGGTGAAAAATAGAAGAAACAAATGGAGGAAGGCAAGAAACTTGAGTGTTCCCGAACATGGAACATCTGACATAATATTTCAGTGGAAAAATAAAGATATTTCTAAGATATATTACGTACAAGATGTGCCCTAATTTTTCTATAGTACCTGTCTAATGATCTAAAATTTGGGGGCACACGTTTGAATGCAGAATGAATTAGCTTCAATTAACTTTAAAGATGGATATTTAGTTAGCATGGAGTGAGTGATGGAAGTAAAAGATGATGTTTTCACAAGTACATATTTTTTACATTCCTGGCAAAATAAATACCCAAGTAAGTAGTTGTCAGTTGGCTCTTATATTCAGTACTTCTTATCCTTGGCATAAGGGATTCTATGCAGCCACATGTGTTTTCAGAGACCTACATAATTCCTTTCTAAAGAACAACTAGCCTAGCATATTAAACTAATGTGCAGAACCATGGCTGTAAAACTGGGCATTTTATACTAAAAGGGTGAATTGCAAGCAGATTTCATTTACTTGTTCCAAGTCTAAACCTATAACCAGGTTTTGGTTTGGGCAACACTGGGATTCTAGGAAGATGGGAGATAAAGAGAAGTGTTAGCATGTGTATGTTATATTCCTTCTAAATAGATGCTTGGTCCTGGCCAAGCTCTACTTGAGAAAGCACCTGCTCAGAAGCAGTTCTTATGCTTTTGTTGACTTGGGTTGGAAAAAATAGCTGTATGGATTCTTAGTTTTGTGTGTATTCTATAAACAAAAAGATTCTCATTTGCCTGAGGCTAATCTTCAGTCTCTTTCCCTTCTGAGATGAATAACTAAGCAGAGAAAGAAAATGCTGGAGATAAGCATGGAAGCATTTAGTGGACACACACACTTTTTTGAGGGTGTTTGGGCAGAGATTATACCTACTTGCACAAAGTGTTTGGTTCTTTAAAAAATTACTAAATTAATGACTGATAAGGCCATGGATCATGATAGATAGCTAACCTAGTACTCTTTCATTTGCTCTGATTACCTTATACCCAGAGGGCAGTGAGACCACTGCAAACTTCTATAACTCAAACCTATGTCTTTTTTCAGAATTTAATCTGAACGTCCTCTTCATGGTTGCTCTACTTTCTGCTCTCTTGAAAATTGCTCTGTTTTTCAAATACCTTTCATTGGTCAACAACAATTTCAGTAGATGAACACAGTTTGAATGCAGGTCAATGTCTAGACCTGTTTTATTTCACTGGTCTTTCTGGCATAGCTATGACTCCAAGGGACAAGATGGTTTTAACTGTTTTTGTTTGTTTGTTTGTTTTTGCTAATCACGAAACTAGATATATTTTTTATGATCTTTTGGGATTGTTCAGGTTTTCAACGATATCTGATTTTGTTGTTAGTATATATAAATTAGATTTAGTCCAAGTAACGTGGGACTTCAAACCTCATTATTGTATGACTGAGCTACACACAAAGAAGTGTATTTATCTAGGGCCTGAGGCATCTTCAAAAACAGGGATGCTTTCATGTATTCACAGGCAAGAAGATTGTTGGATGGTAAGAAGGGTTATGCAAAAGTGATACATGGTTGACTGAGGAGTTATTTTAGCTTGCATGATTGAGGGAGGTCTCTGTGAGGATGTTTCATTTAAAATAAGATCTGAATTAAAAGAACACATTAGTTATGAAAGGAGTGGGGGATGAACCTTCCAGGAGGGTGAAAAACCAGGGAAAAGATCCTTAACTTGGGTATAAGGGTGATGTGTCCAAGGAACAGAACAGAGTCTTGTGTAGTTGGAGCCTCGTGAGTGAGGGAGAGAGTGGTCAGACATGGGTCCAAAGAGTATGAAGGTCCAAGGATCATTTAGGGCTTTGTAAGCCAGGGTTAGGGGTTTAGGTTTTATTCTGAGTGTGATAGAAGATATGAGAAGATGTTAAATAAGTGATCTGATCTGGTTTATGTTTTAGGAAGATCACTCTGGCTTCTGGTAAATATGAATTTTAGAGATGGCAGCAGTAGAAGCAGGTAGAAGATAATTATAGGTGAGGTGAGAGTTAACAGATTCAGGTGAGGGATAATTATGGTGACTTGGATTATGGTGACATTTGTGGAAAAGTAGAGTGATTTGGGATGCTTATAAAAGTTGAATCTCATTGATTGTGAGACTCAAACTATCCAGCCAGTGCCATAAGGAAATCACATACCTTAGAGGACTATGATGTGTCGTTGGTATGTTAGGCCTTGGAAGTTCTAGTTCTAGTCTAGTTAGATTGTCTTTGACAATTTGGCCTATTGTGCCTCTGGTTTTCAAATGGATTAGAAATAAGTCACTCAACTTGTGAGGAAAGAATGAAGGAAATATGCTATTTTTAAAAATTTAGGTAAATTTACTGTATAACTTAAGATACTTTTGGGTATATAAAGCAGAAAATCCCAAGTCAAATGGAGTTAAATAAAAGGGACATTTGTTATTATTTTTTTTTCCATTTCTGGTAGTCCAGGGGGTTAGGTGGGCTCCAGGTGTTATGCAAAGTGGGTCAATGGAAGCATTGAAAACTCAGGTTCTTTCCTTAACTCTGCTATGTCATTCTCAAACTTATGACTTGTTCTTCTCGAGGGAGCAAGATGGTTTTCTGCTGCAACTGGGCTTCCATGTACCTTGTGCATGTCTAGAAGGAGAAAGAGGGGGTATAGCCTTCCTCTCCAATCTAATTGGGCCAGCTTGAGTCATAAGCTCATCCTGGGACCAATATCAGTTTTCTGAGCACTGATATACCCACTATTGGCTTAGGCTAATCAGAATATTCCCAGTGAAGGGGATGGGGTGAATGGCTGAATACAATCAGGATTCTGAAAAAAAGAAGGAATAGTTGTTGGGTAGACAATTAACAGTATCTATGATAATTACTTAACATTCATTTTTATGTTTTAATAAAATCAGTAAACACTATTTGCATTTTAAGATCTCAGAGGACTAAAAATAGAGTGTGAATAATTCCTGAAATAATAAGAAGTTTTACCTTAATAGGAAAATATGTAGTGAAGCAACCTCAGGAACAAATTAAATTCAAAGACCTTAAATCGAAGAAATGTGGTAATTTAATTTTCTATCCCAAACTAAAGGAAAATTTATGAGACCGGTATAATGTGGTATGTTGTGGACTGTTGGAATCCAAATAAGTTGTCTTACTTGATTTTCACTTTTTGAGATGTTTTTCTTCCCATTCCCTTCCACCCCTTTTCTGTGAATTTATATTGGATTTTTCTTTTTTACAAAATAATGGCACATTAATAACATGGCAGACAATTTTGTATTTCTCTGTAATGACATTAGCAGAGATCTTCTGAAGTGATTGACATTGAGAAATAGTACAAGGAAAATGATGTGTTTGAAAGAGCATGGCCTGACCTTCGTGATAATGCTCTACATGAGAGCATTTAGTAATTATTCAGTGCAGACAGAGATGAAATCTATTGTTTTGATAGCTATTAATTTTGATTGGGGTTGGACTGCAACTTGCAATTAAAAATTCATAGGTGATAATCCATCTAAGTGACAATGGTTAGAAGCTAAATAATGATACTTTATATCAATTATATGCAGAGGACATGCATGTCACTGTCCATTTTGTTCAAAGTACCCTATTTTTATAAACTGCTATTTCATTTATCTCCCTAAAAGTCTTAACTCATTCAACATAAGCAAAATACTTTCTATAGTTTTTCTCCCATTATAGCTAAGTTCAAAACTACAGTGATTTATTAAATTGTTACATTCTTTATTCATGATTTGCATGAAATCAGGGGGCAGGGAAGAGGGAAAGAAATACCTCTAACTGTGAAATAGGTTTTTATTAGGTTTAAAATTACTGGCATTTGACAGCTGGCAAAGCTTAAATTGTAGCAGAAAACTATGCACTTTGACTGGCACAATTATATTTATTTCTAGAAGTGATGCAGCCCTATCCTCCAGAATAGAATTTACTCAATCCACAGAAACTTAACCATACAAGCCCAAGTAGGGTCAAGTCTCCTCTTGACACTATTTTTGAATTTCTTGACTCCCTTTTCTCATCGAATCACTTTAATACTCTTTTTGGATTGCCCTTTTATCACTCTGCACCTCTGTTTAGTACCTTTTGCTGTCTCCTTTACCCCTTTCATCTTTACCCCTTTCTTCTCAAAACAAGACCTCCTGTACCCATAGCTGGCCAAACAGCTCTCCTTGGCTACTCCACAGATATATGACCTTCTAGATATGCCCTAAACTGAAGGCATCTCATAAAATTCCTCTTCCATATGTTGGCTGTTGGCTGTTGGCTCCCTTTCCACCTCTGTACCTCCTGCCCAATTTGGAATCATAATTTTCCAATTCTTCCCCTCTCCGAACCCTTATATCTGATTACTCTTTATGCATATTATGGTTCCACCCCTGAAATGTCTGTTAATTTCCTTTCCTTCCCATGACCAAGGCTGCTGTACTTATTCTGCCTCTCTGTGTTAACTGGACCAGGGCAATCAGTATCTTTTTTTTTTTTTTTTTTAAAGATCTTAATTTATTTATTTGACAGAGAGAAATCACAAGTAGGCAGAGAGGCAGGCAGAGAGAGAGAGAGGAGGAAGCAGGCTCCCTGCTGAGCAGAGAGCCCGATGCGGGACTCGATCCCAGGACCCTGAGATCATGACCTAAGCCGAATGGCTTAACCCACTGACCCACCCAGGTGCCCGGCAATCAGTATCTTGTATATGGACTCCTGTCTCTAGTCTCTTCATGCTTCAGTCTGTTCTATATGTTCACGCATTCCTATACCATCCCTTTTTTTCCCATTATCTGAAGAATAAAGTCTAGATTTTCAAATGTTCTTCCCAACCTCCCAGCCTTGCTTTTTTAGTCTCATTTCCATCTATATTATAGTTCAGTTATGTCAGAATTCCTTGTTTCCAAACATGCTAGGTACTTTCATATTTAAGAATTTATTATTTCTATTATTATTATTATTATTGTCATTTTGCTCTTCCTCAAGCTATTTCCTCTGCTTTGATTTTTTTCTTCACTTTCCTCAAAATCATACTGCTTCCAAAGCTTTGTATTTACTATTTCCTAGGCCTAGAATAGTACTTCCTAGTGCTTAGTGTGGCAAGATCCTTCACATTGTTAGATCCCAGATGGCATTCCATCTCCTCAGAGTGGTTGCCTTGACCATCCACTTCAAGGGAAACTCTCCCCCTGCGATGTATCTCCCATATCCCAGCATCATGTTTGTATTTGCTTAGATTAGATTTCTCTCAGAAATTCTCCTATTTATAAATTTATTTCTGCCTCTCCAACTAGACTATTTTACTTGAAGGAAGGACTTTGTCATATTGGTCACTGTTCTTCAGTGCCTTAAACAGTGTCTATCACATAATAGCTGCTCAATAAATAGTGTTGAATAAATAGATTTTTTTTTTTCCCGACTAAGGTGATATGTTTTGGTTCTTTAGTAAAGCATGTACTTGTTGCTGAATCAGGTCAGACAAGAGCCCCCTCTCTGTCCTCCTTTATTCCTTCTAAATGAGTTTAATTTTGGTGGAAATTATGTTCTATTTATGAAACTTTCCTTTTAACTCAGCTAAATTATATCACTTTGAAGGGAGAGGAGAAAAGCAAGGAAATATTGTTGCTACTAGCAACTGTGGCGGGCTGCAACCATCATATGAATGAGGTCATTCTAGATAATCCAGCTGCCAGCCAACCTGCCAGCTGACCCCAGAGACATAAGAGAATCAAGCAGAATCAGCTGAGTTGGCTTGACCAGAAGAACTGCCCTCATGATTATGAGCTAAACAGTCATTCTTTTAAATCTCCAAGTTCTGGAGTAATTTGTTATATAGTACAAGCTAACTGATATACCATTAAAATTGTAAAAAGAAAAAAGAAAATATAGATCTATAACTAGTAATGAGGTTGAATCTGTTATCAAATCCCTCACAACAAAGGAAAGCTCAGGACTAGATGAGCATTACCTTGATTTCAAAGCCAGAAAGACATTACAAGAAAAGAAAATTACAGGGCAATGTCCTGAAGAACATATGTATAAAAATATTCAATAAAATACAGCAAATTGAATTCAGCTATTCAATTAAAAAGATTATATACAAAGTGGGATTTTTCACTGGAGTGCAAAGTTGGATAAACATATGCAAATCAATAAATGTGACACACCACATTAACAGACTGGAGGACAAAACCACATGATCATCTTAACAGATGCAACAAAAGCACTTGAAAAAACAATTAAAAAAAATCAGATCTTTTTTCTTTCTTTTCTTTTCTTTTTCTTGCTTAAAACAGTAAAATGCTAGGCATCTGGGTAGCTCAGTCAGTTAGGCATCTGCATTCCACTCAGGTCATGATCCCAGAGTCCTGGGATTGAGTCCTAAATTGGACTCCTTGCTCAGCAGAGAATCTGCTTCTCTCCCCTCCTCTGGTCATGCTCTCTGTCTCTCTCTTGCTCACTCTCTCAAATAAATAAAACTTTGAAAAAAAAAACCCCTAAAAAACCAAAAATGATCCAACCAGCCAACCAACCAAAGAAACAAAAACAGTAAAATACTTTCTATCACTTGCTGTAAATAAGGCTCTTAAGATGTAATTCCTTCTGACCTCTCTTGGGTTAACTCTCATGAATTTGCACTTCATTTCAATGTGAATAATAACAATGTGAAATACTTTAATTCTTCTTAATCACTGTGCTCCTCCTTCTTGGCCCTTTGTTCTTTTCCACCTCCTTTTTACATACCTACCTCCTATTTCTCCTTCAAACCATACATCAGAGTCCACCTCCTCCAGGAAGCCTGATGGCTTGGTTGTTTCCCTTCGTGCTCTTCCAATCATATCCCTGCACTTACGACTTTCTCTTAAGAAAGTCCCCTAGGCTTGACTATGAGCTTCTTAGGGGCAAAGTTTGTATCTTATTCTTCTTGTATTTCTGCTACCTAGCAGGTTGTCAGATTGTGGAATAAATGCATGTCCCAGTTTTCAGGAATGTAAAAATGAGGTAGACATAGCAGAAAATAGCCCTTACAATTTGTGGTACTTTCCTTTTTTAATCTTCTGGAGATCAATAATAAACATCCATTTTAATCCATTCATCTCTATTTCTCTGATTTCTATTCTCTCCTACCCAAAGAACTGCTTTCTAGTTGATATGAACTTTATTGATGTAAACCAAATTGGAAGCAAGAACACAGAAATTTTTTCCATTTACAGCAGTTGTAAATTATCATACTCACATTAAAATACTTCAAAATGAAAGACTTAGGGGTAAACTGGTGTCTTTCTTTTTTCATAATTCTCAACTTACAACTGATTTCACCTCCTTTGGCTTTTTGGACAAATTCTAAAATTAGTTTTAAAGTTTACTCTTATGCACCCATAAAAACCCATCCAGCAAGGAGACTTGTCAGCTTTTGACATTTGTGACCTGCAGATGCCAGTTTTGACTGGGAGTCTTTGCTATCCTCAGACAGAGGAGAATTTATATGGCACAAGAACAGATCTATGGCAGCTAGATTAAAAGGATTATCTCTATGATGGTGTGATTCTCAGGTCTCTTGAGAGCAACATACTGAACTTCATTTTTTAAATTAAAAAAATTTTTTTTTTCCCTTCTGGTAAGAGCTAAGGCAAGTGCCCTCTGTTATAATTATTTGCATATCAAAATGATCTGTTAATCCCTTGACTCAGAGTGTTCCTACAATCCCACAAATGATAACCTATGAGTACATTTATAGGAATGAAGGTGGGAGAGAAAAGAGAATCCAATGAAAACAAGAGAAATTAAAATCTTTCAAGATCACCACCCTAAACGTCATTTAAAAAAATCGGCAAGATAAACACACAACACATGTACCCATCTTGCCTACAAAATTGTGGCAAAGCTGAGTCAGTGTACATACAGAAAAAAGATATGAATATTCTGCTTGGAAATCCTTGTCTAAAAACAAAGAGAGGAAATGACTTAGCAGGAGGTTTGCACATGAGCTCCTCCTTGAACTGCGCAGGCTGCCTTGCCCACAGATGCCACAAACTTCCCTTTTAAAAATCACTGGATAATCACTATGCCCTATTTTAAAAAATTTGTTTAGGATTTCAAATTTGTGGGGCTTCTGTCACATGGCTTCCAAGCAAACTTCCAGTAGTGGATTTTATTTTATTTTTCCAGTAGTGCTTTTGTAAATGAGGTTTCGAAAACACTGATTATGAGTGATGCTGTACAAAGGATTTGGGTGAAAGTAACAGAGGCCCTACTCATCGTCCTGTTTACAAATGGGACAGTGCTGGTTTACACAGAGCACAGACAATGAATAACATGATGGAGCCAGAATGAAATTGGGCAGCTAGATTCACGGATTATCATTCAAATGAAATTGTTTTCTCCATTGCAAAATAGATTTAACTCAGAAGGCAAGTGTGATCCTTTTTTGGATTTCTTTTCTTTTCTTTTTTCTGCGTATCTATGAACTTGTCTCATACTTACCAAATTACAGCCATGGGGAAAGGGTGTAGTTGAGAAAGGGATGACTGGCTATTTGCAGTCAGACAGGCCTGCTCTGGGAAATTAATTTTATGAAGTCCAAGTAAAGGCAAAAGCATAGTTTGGAGGACAAGCTTTGTGGTGTGACATAAAAAGTGTCACAAAGTCTCTCTCTGCCCAGCAGGGCTCCGTATTCAGTTCAGATGGTAACTGGAACGTTGGTAGTTCTGCAAAAGATAGCAAAATAGAACTCCTGTCCTACTTAGAGAAATATGGGATGGGCAGGTGCAGAAAACTGTCCACGTGGGACCAATGGTTAAAGTATAGTATCTGGTACTGAACAAGTACAAGAACTCCTTCTCAGAGCAAGTGATAAAAAGTCAAACAATGTGCCACTATTAGTGGAGTACTTTGGAGGCAAAGTCTCTAATTTCTGTATCAGAAAAGGCCATTAAAAAAAAAGTAAATAGTAATAAAATCCTAAGTGAAGGAGCTGCAAGCAGTGTAGACAAAAGTTGACCAATAATAATTTAGATCAGAGTATTTACTAGTTTCCATAGTGGGACTAGCCCTTTAGTAAAGTAATACAATATGGTAGCCTAGGCTGTGCTGTCCAATAGCCACTGGCCACCTATGACTATTTAAAGTGAATTTAAATTAATTGAAATTAGATCAAATAAAAAATTCTGTCCTTTAGGCACATTCACCACATCTGACTTCAGTTGCTGCACGTGCCCAGAAGCCACCATATTGGACAACACAGACCGACCAGTGAAATTACTGTGGAAAGTTCCACTGGGCAGCACTGGAAGAGCATTGTCTTGGGAGCCTGGAATGGAATCCTGTGTTCTGCAACTTGGTAAAGGTGTGGCTTGCTTCTTCATATTTAAAGTAGTGTGAGGTAATGGCATCTGCCTCCTGAGGTTATTAAGGAGGACTGAATAAGGGAATTCTTTTCTTATGGCTCGTAGTATATGCAACAATGATGGTTTTTAAATGAATGGATGTCTACTGCTTATATTGTATAGTTTGTTTATATGTATTGTATACATTAATTTTCAGTTATAATGATGGCTAACATCAATTGCACACTACTCCTTGTGGGCTAAGTGCTTTATCTGCGTGGTGTGACTTAAGTGCCAGTAAGATCCCAGAAGGAAGAATCTATTATTATCCCTTGCTACTGCAGACACTGAGCTACAGAGTGGCTCAGCTAAGGCATGATTTTTGAGCTCAGTGGGCTTTGACCTGCTGTAGCATTTTCCGTTGTGATGAGCTACCAGATTCCAGAGTCTATGCTGTATTGCCTTTTGTCCTGTAAACTAAAAACAATGTGTTTCTTCTGGCTTTAACTCTTGAGTTACAGAAATGTTTCCGCGATACCTTACATGATAATAGTCATAGCTAACCTTCACACAGTATTTAATGTATGCTGCACACTGATCTAGGAACTTTACATGTACTGTATTTATTGATTTAATCCTCACAACAATCCCAAGATAGGTACCATTTTCACACCATTTTATAGCTGAATAAATTGAGGCTCAAAGAGGTTCAGTTGTATTGCTAATGTTCACACAGCTAGTAAGTCACGTGACTAAGCCATTGGGACTCAAATCCTATTTTTTATTTTTATTATTTTATTTTATTTTATTTTTGGGGGGGACTCAAATCCTAGTTTTAGTGTCTGTTTTCATGACTTCATAGGGTTTCCTTATAGAGTACAAGGCGACAAAGATGGTTGGCTTCAGGGGATGCTGCCTGACCAGTGCAGAATAGAGTCTTGCGCCCACAATGGACACAGACAAGTAACTTCACTTAATAGCTGCTGAGCTACTTAAACCAGGCTATTTCAGTCCTTCATGCTGTGAGTGCATATCCTGACTCGCCCTTTCCTTGGGGAAAATAAGGAGAAAAGTACGTACATGGAAATGTACTGTTAGCTGCTGCACCAAATTTGGCAAGGGTGGTAGAGCTCCGACTTTCTGAGAGGAGCACCTCACTGCCTGAAGAGGGGCACTTTTCTCAAGCCGAGATCCACAGGTTCCCAACCACTCCCCCTTCCGCTTCCCAGTTTCCCTCTGCAGCAGCTTGGATCCCTGTGAGAAAAGGAAAAGTGATGTTATTTGGGAATTCAGATCTAAGCAAAGACCAACTCTCTGCTTGCAGTCCTTAAAATAATTTTCAATGAAATAAAGCCTTCTGAGTCAGAGGATATGACATCCTCATTTGCATGATTCAGAATGGCAGTGACGCCACAGGCAGTCATTGAGAGCAGTTCCCGAATGTGGAAATCCCGAACAATCAAACGGGTACTGTAGCTGGCACCTAATGAATAATCTTATATAACTGGAGTCTGTTCCATTGACCCCAGCACAGGAAGCTGGTGGCTATAGTGGGGGCCCTGACAGCAGACAGTTTTCTGAATGGGACAGAAGTTGCTGGGCTTCTTACCCGGAGTTTGCAATGTTTAGGACATACATCACTTTTTTGTTGTTGTTGTTTTTGTTTTTTAGAAAGGCTCAGAGAATATCCATATTTTATTAGAATGGCAATTTGTATCTTGGTAGCCGTATAGAAGAAAAAATCTTTAGGGCATCTTAGGAATCCTGGAAGTTGTATGCAGGTTGTTTTTGTGTCTTGGGAAAGTGGCTCCCAGATGGCCGTCATAGTCTTAAGGGGTCTCTGGTGTCTCAAAGATTAGAACCATGTTCCTGATATAATTAAAAGGTCAGAAAGAAATTTGTGTGGCATGCCCTCGTGAAGTAGAATTTTAAAAGCTGGATCACTGATTTTAAGTAGCAGGATCTATTGCAAGCAGTATCTCCCTCTCTCAATGTAAAGTCTCAAAGCTCTCATGTGTGGATATATATTTTTTAGATTTATTTATTTATTTGAGAGAGAGAGAGGGAGAGAGAGAGAGAAAGACGGGGAGGGACAGAGGGAGAGGGAGAGGGAATCTCCAGAAGACTCCTCACTGAGCACAGAGCTTGACAATGTAGGGCTCGATCTCACAACCCTGAGATCATGCAGGACCTGAGCCAAAATCAAGAGTCAGTCGTTTCACTGAACTGAGCCACCCAGGCGCCTCTCATGTGCGGATATTTTTAAAACACATGGGAATGTGGGCATGACAGACATGTTCCACTTAACCAGCAACAGCCCACTTAGTGGCTTTCCTGTTCTGTCTCTTCTGTTCCCTGAAGAGCTTGCTGGGATTCTGAAGAGAATTGCTTTGTGCTTTTCCAGTAACGTTTTCCACCTAAGTAGGAGTCAGAAGTCCAGATGTGGATTCTCAGTAGTGAATGATGTCCAAAAAGGTGAGGCATTGAGTGCCCTGGCTTGTGGGCTGCTGGCAAGGTTCCATACCCTGGTGCTAGGAGGATTTTTGACAATTGAGGGCTGGCTCTCCTTGCCCCTGTAGAGACTGGCCTTTCTCTCCCTGCAGTCAGGTTCACATTTTTATTTTTTTTTCTCCCCAGGCCAGGTAGAATAAATGCTGCTTGATAACAATATCCATCACCATAATCCCATGCCGTACGTGAGCGTATCATCGCTGTAGTTTGGTTGTGGGTGTTGGAATAACGCTGTGGGCTGCCAAAGATGGCTCAAATCACGCATCAGTCGTGGTAGGAGCCACAGCAACGGAAGGAAATGGGACTCTGATAAAAAATTTCTTTTGTGACCCACTGACAATTGAAGTAAACCACCACAGCAAGAGGAAACCTGTTAGAGCTGCTTCTACTTTTCTTCCTTATTCCTCTGTCAGACTCCCCTGCTGTCTGTCCTATGATGATTCACGAAGGAGATATTTGCTGCCAAGAAATCACTGATTTTGGCTTTGTGTTAGCTACCGTTCACTGGCTTAGCCCAAACTGTACAGCTAGTGTTGGAAGAGAGAATAGAAGAAGGTGCCCTGATGAATTTTCTATAATGGGGCGCCTGGGTGGCTCAGTGGGTTAGGCCGCTGCCTTGGGCTCAGGTCATGATCTCAGGGTCCTGGGATGGAGCCCTGCATCGGGCTCTCTGCTCAGCAGGGAGCCTGCTTCCTCCTCTCTCTCTGCCTGCCTCTCTGCCTACTTGTGATCTCTCTCTGTCAAATAAATAAATAAAATCTTTAAATATAATTACTTCCTCTGTAAGCCCAAACCTACAAGAGCAAATAGTTCAATTTTTATTTTGCCATGGGGACAGTCAAAAAGGGAATTGTTGACATCAATGGAAAATGAAAAGGCCTTCTGGTCCTCACCCTAAAACTTCTTTCTATAAGACAGAAACTTTAGTCCCCAGAATATTTGGAAAAAAACCAAAAGAACTTACACAATGATTGATAATGATGGGTTAGTAAACTCTTCTGTTTTGAAGAAGTTATTTAATGTTTCCGATAAACTTTATAAAATGAGAGTAGATAGAATATCCATTTTCAACCGAAAACTGAAATTCAGTGCTGCAACACTGAAGCTCTAGTTTTTTGTTGTTCATCAAGAACTTCATGTGACTTATGGGGTGCCTGGGTGGCTCAGCTCGTTAAGTGCCTGCCTTTGGCTCAGGTCATGATCCCAGGACCCTGGGATCCAGTCTTGCATCCGGCTCCTTGCTCAGCTGGGAACCTGCTTCTCCCTCTGCCTGACACTCCCCCTGCCTGTGGTCTTTCTCTCTTGCTCCCATTCTCTCTGACAAATAAATAAATCAAATCTTTAAATGTGACATAAAAAGCCCTCATTTAGAGCTTCCCAACCTAGATTGCTAACAAGCTAGCAGCTTGTTACAAATCCAGATTCTTGGGCTCTCCTCCAGATAAACTGAACCAGAATCTGCATTTTAACAGGACTCTCAGGGGATTTCTACGCACATTCAAGTCTGAAAAGCCTGGTTTAGGGTAATAGTTCCCAGGCTTAGATCATCATCCTAATCACCTCTGTGTGGAGGCCTTAAGAAATATGTAGAGATTCTGCTAATGAGCCTTTATTCAACACACTCTCTGGTTCACCAAACTTTTCCCCTGCTCCAGCAAGACATACTGACCAACATCGATAGCAAGCTGACTGCTCTTGGCTTGTAGCCCATTCTTTTGTATTCAACAGCTCTTCTGCACAATCTGCTTGATGTATATGCTGTACTTGTTCCTAAATTTACTAATGATCCAGTGTAAATAATGCAAACTGATACAATGAGTGCAAAGACAGTAATACTGTTTGCTTATTTTTGTCTGGAGACAAGGAAGCTGTGATGGGAAAAATTATAAAAAATGAAGAGTTCAGATTTCCTTACAAACGCCTTCAAGTCCTTCTTCTATTTCAAAGAAACTAAACCTGAAAATTGCATACCTGTACTGTGGATATGAAAATGCAAGAAAGATGGCTCTATGGTTTAGTAAGGAGACCTATATGAAACTTTACATTAAAAGTGTGTCAGATGGGTATGCTTATGTATTCTAGTTTCACATAAACTGTTATGCCTTAGAAATGCACATATTCCATTTTTTTCTCCTGATTTTTTGCTTTCTATAAATTTTGTGTGGAACAATTCAAATATCAGTTGTAATTTTGTCAGGTAAGAGGGTTTTTAGTCCGCATATTTCTGGATCTCATCTCACTGAATTAGTGTGAGGCTTTGAATGTGTACTTTTTTAAAAAAAAGATCTGGCCATTAGCTATGTTTGGAAATTATTTAATTAGAGAATTCTGACTGACTACCCAACAGTTACAGAAGGAGGAAAAATTCAGCAGGTTCAAATATTTAAAAAAATGTTACTAACATATTTATTTACTAGAGAATTTCCAGAACTTTTATAATGAAAAAGGCTCAGCCGACTCTGTAGATAATATTTTGGATATTGTCTACATTTCCCAGTATGATGTTTTTGAAGTTTTCCTGGGATTTGACCAGCTGGCCCCTCTGAAACAGTCCATCTGTAAACCAGGAAGAGGGGGAGTTTGTATTGATGTCAATTTCAGAATATTTAAATCTCCTTCTGCACCCTGACCTCACTGATGTTGTCAGAGTGGCACATGTATTTTCTTTGGGGAGAATTATTACTTTCTAGTGATTTCCTGCTTCCTAAGTCACTGGTAAATTGACATAAGAAACTGAGAACAGGGGATTTTGAGGAGACTAGGCACTGGGCTGGGGGACTAAGTTTGTCCTTTGACCCCCCCCCAAAGCCCCCCACCCCCCACCCCCCAATCTGGTTTATCTGCTCACTACAAACCTTTTAGACTCCTGAGGAAACCTGAATGCTGATAGGTCATTGGTTTACAGAAAGATAAACAACCTTCAGATGACAGAAGGACTGGAAAATGAGATTATCACCTGCCTCTTAATTCGAGATGATGGCTATGGTTATTCCTGGATCAGATGTGAGTCTTGTCTTTCAGGCTTCAAGAATGTTGGTCTAAAAAAATGTGTGTTTTTTAAAAAAATTTTTTATGAACGAGAAAAACATTTATTCTGTCTTGGTAAAAAATGTTGTTTTAAATGAGCCGTCTTTGGACCTGTCACCCAGCCTGCTGGGGACTCTACCGGCTGCTCTGCATAGCTCAAATATTTGGCTATTAGACACATACCCAATGTCCACTAACACATTTGCTTCCATTGAGACCCTTGTTTGGAAATTCACATTCTGGGTATTTTGGACGAGAAATGCTATGATTTGTTTTGATTTTCAGGACCCAGGTTGAAATATTGCCTGACGAAGAGGTGATTGCTTGATGGACAATACCACGGTGACTTCACCCTTGGCCTCAAATCTGGGTGTCTGGTTGTAATTTACCACTTAGCTTTTACCCTCTAATTGCCAGTGAGACTTCAGAGAGTCAGTCCAAATCTGAATACATTAAAATGTGCCAAATCTCTCTGAGAAGTGATCTATTTGCCCGAGACGTTGAAGCAAATTCTATGGTTTCTCACATTAGGCCGGGGTTTCCCAGACAGGCCTCATCCGGAATGTCATCATGTACTCTTGGAGTATAAGGACCCTGGGCCTTCTTTCCAGTGATTTCCACTCACTAGGTCTCTTGGGGTCATCTAAGAGATGCTTATGAACAGGCAAGTTCAGGGATCGCAGCTTTAATGTTGTAGGATTTATTTTATTCTGCTATCTCGTGAATAACGCGCATTTGGTGAATGATGGCTAAGTGATGGTGCTGTGCACACTTGACACTGAAGTCCAGGGTGAAGTGTGCTCAGTGTTTCTTGTCATCCTGAACACATCAGTATGACACAAGTTACAGGATGTTCACTTGTTCTGAGCAGCAGGGCTGTTCAAGAAGACTGTTCTGCAGAAACTAGGACCCCATCTGGGCTCATAAGAATACCAGAGAAACCCAAACTGGTCTTGTTTATAATAACACAGTAACAAGAAACAATTCTTAACTCACAAGGATTGCAAAGATTGATAGACCCGTCTTGCAACCATGAAATTAAAAAGCCTATATTCTGGGTAATTTTGAGTATAGGTACCAGAAAGTCAGCCTATCACAGAAAAAGGCGGTTAGCTTTTTGTATTCTGTATACAGGTATGCATATATGTATATGTACATGTAGATACAGATGTGTTTCTTCATACAGGCTACATATGTACATGTGTATGCATATGTCTGTATGTGTATAGGTACCAAAATAACATGAGGTTCAGGAAGTTTATTAATTGTACTTAAGTTAACTTTAGCATTCAAAACTGTTCAAAACTGTTTAAGTGGAAGGGAGGTTACAAATCATTTGACTGCAAATGCTTTGTTTTACTCATCAGGACATGGACACTTGGGAAGACTAAAATGATAGCTATTGTAGGAGCATGAATAAGAACCACTACTAACAATGCTTTATTCAGAGCACATTTTAATTTTCTTTATAATCAACCCACTTTTTCAAAGTATAATTTACATGTCGTAAAATGCACACACACTCAGTGAGTTTTGACAAATGTATGCACTTGTGTAACCACCATCTTAATCAAAATACATAGCATTTCCCATATCCTTGGCAATTTTCCTCCTGTCTCTTTGTAGTCAATTCCCTACATCCCCACCCCCAGCCAACCGCTACTCAGATTTCTGTCATTATAGATAAATTTTGCCCATTTTAGAATCTCTTATGAATGGAATCATACAATACGTGCTCTTTTGTGCTTGGCTTCTTTTGTTCGTCATAATTTTATTGAGATTGATTTGTGTTGCTGCACATTTTGGGAGTTGGCTTCTTTTTATTGTTGAGCAGTATTTTATGAAATGAATCTACCACAATTGACTTACCATTCATCTCTTAATGTACAATTGAATTGTTTGTAGTTTCTAGCTATTATGAATAAAGATGCTATTGACATTCATATACAAGTATTTCTGTGAATTATATATTTTCATTGATTAATTTCGTAGAATTGTTGGATCCCATATTAGGTATATGAGTGGGTTTGAAGTGGTATATCGTAGTGTTTTTTTTTTTTAATTGAGATATATATGTTAATTAAGAACTGCATATAATTGAAGTGTACAATTTGATGTACATATATATTGCCAAGTAATCATCACATTCAAGCTAGTTCACATATCCAACACCTCAACTACCACTGCCTTTTTCCCCTGATAAATAGTGATCTTGAGCTTCTTTCACTTGCTTGTTGGCCATTTGTATTTCTTTTTTAGTTTGTTCAAATCTTTAGCCTATTTTTTATTGCTTTATTTATTGTTATTAAGCTTGCAAGAGTCCTTTTAGTATGATATAACTCTTTTGTTTGAATATGAGTATTACAAATATTTGCTTCCAGTCTATGGCTTCCTTACCATTCTCTTAACAGTGAATTAACAGGGTGCCTGGGTGGCTCAGTTGGTTAAGCAACTGCCTTCAGCTCAGGTCATGGTCCTGGAGTCCTGGGATCAAGTCCTGTATCAGGCTCCCAGCTCCATGGGGAGTCTGCTTCTCCCTCTGACCTTCTCGCCTCTTATACTCTCTCTCACCATCTTTCTCTCAAATAAATAAATAAATAAATAAATAAAATCTTAAACAACAACAACAACAGTGAATTATCAATTTTTTTAAAAGTATCTAATTTATTTATTTCATTGGCTTTTTAGCTGCATTTCTTTTTGTTAAATTTTAGTAGTTGCTCTAGGATTCACATGTAACAGTTTATTTAGAATCAGTGTTAGTCTACTTTATACTTCATGGATCCCAGTTAACACTTACCTCTTCTCAATGTAATAAACTTAGAGTAATTCTATTTCCACCATCCTTTGTACCATTTTGTGGTACCTTTTACTTCTAAAGTAAAAACTCCACTTTGAATGCTAGTATTTTTCTTTTAAATGAGCAGTTGTCTTTAAGGAAATTATGAGAACAAAAACGTTTTTGTATTTACATACTTATTTACCATTTCTGTTGTTTTTCAATTCTTGTAGAGTTGAGTTTCTGTCTGATGGCACATTTTCTCCCTGTAGCCTGAAGTGTACCCTTTAACATTTCTCTTAGTGCAGATTTGAAACTGACAAATTCTTTCAGCTTTTATCTTAAAATGATGTTATAGACTGTTGCTTTTAAAATATAGGTGCAATGTACATATTTACCCTTGTAGTTACACTTCTGGTCTTCATTTCTCTGTGTAAATCCATATGTCCATCTGGTATCATTTTCTATATACCTGAAGAACTCCCCTTAACATTTCTTTTAGAGTGGGTCTGCTGGTGAGGAATTACTCAAACTTTTGTATTTCAGAATAAATCTTCATTTAGCCATCATTTTTTGAAAGATACTTTTGCTAGGTATAGAATTGTAGTTTACATTTTTTTCTTTCAGTACTGTGAAGGTGATTTTCTTCACTCTTTTTACATCTGAAGAGAAATATGCCATAATTCTTATTCTTGTTCTTCTATATGGAAGAAATATGTATTATTTCTTTTTTTCTGGTTGCTCTTCAAATTGTGTGTGTGTGTGTGTATCTGGTTTTGAGTAATGTATGACATGCCTTAGTGTAGTTGTCTTTGTTTCTTGTGGTTGAGGTTTGTTTAGCATCTGTGAGCTTATAGATTTTGCAAATTTGGAAAAAAATTTGGCTATTTATTCTTTAAATATTTTTCTCTTCTCCCTTTTCTCTACTTTACTTTTTACTGTCAAATTTAATATATATTTGGCTGCTTGAAGCTCACTGATGCTCATTGTTCATTTTTCTTTTCTTTTCTTTTTTTTTGTATAATGTTTTATGTATTTGACACAGAGGTAGAGAGCACAAGTAGGCAAAGCAGCCGGCAGAGGGAGAGGCAGAAGCAGGCTCTCTGCTGAGCAGGGAGCCCATTGTGGGGCTTGATCACAGGATCCTGGCCAGGATCATGACCTGAGCAGAAGGCAGCCACTTAATGACTGAGCCACCCAGGCGCCCCCATTTTTATTTTCTTAGGCTGGCTTTCTTTCTTTCTTTCTTTCTTTCTTTCTTTTTTCCAATATTTACTTACTTATTTGAGAGAGAGAGAGAACATGATCAGGAATGGCAGAGGGAGAAGTAGAATCTCAAATAGACTCTGCACTGAGCACAGAGCTAGATACAGGGCTTGATCTCATGATCCTGAGGTCATGACCTGAGTCAAAATCAAGAATTTGGATGCTGAACCAACTGTGCTACCTAGGTTCCCTGAGGATTCCTTTTTCTGTATTTTACATTAGATGGTTTCTATACATATGGCTTTAATTGTACCATTTTTTGCATCCACAATATCTTGTTAAATGCTGTTATATTGCCCCTAGTACCTTGTCCTATGAACTAGCTGCTTAGGTGTTCTGAGACTCTTAGCTGTGTCCTCAACCCAGGGAATTGCTGGTCTTTGCATATGTTCCAGCTTTCTGAGCCATGATCTAGAAAAATTTCTCAAGGCAGCAATCTGGGTAATTGTTTTTTATCTCTAATTTCCTATTGCCTGATATCTATTCTTAAAAACTTCACATATTTTTTCTGTTTTTGGTTGTTTCAGGAGAGAGAGTAGATTGGTTCCTATTATTCTATCTTGCCTGGAAGTGGAATTTTTTAATTGCTTTTACATGTTGCTCTTTCAGTTTGAAAACTCTTAAGCTATTTATAGGTTTATTTCTAATTATAAGGAGTAATAATAATAATAATAATACCTTATATTTGCATAGCATTTTAAAATTTATGTGATATTTGCAGAGGTGCCTGTGTGAATCAGTAGGTTAAGCCTCTGACTCTTGATTTCAGCTTGGGTCAATATCTCAGGGTCCTGAGATCAAGCCCCACGTTTGTGGGCTGTGTCCTTAGCAGGGAGTCTGCTTCTTTCCTTCTCCTTCCCTTCTCTAACTTCTTCTGTCCCTCCACCCCCACTTGTGCTGCACTCTCTTTCTCAATTAAATAAATAAATCTTAAAAAAAAGGTTTATATAATACTTTTAGTTTTTAAACAATTTAATAATTATGGTATAATTATATTTGGCAAATAAGGTCATAGAAAAAAAATCTTTGAACCTCAGTTTTCTCTTAAGCAAAACAAGTGAATTGGACTAGAATAATTTTAGGGTTTCTACATGTTAATAATATTTTCAAAAAATTTCCAAAAAGTATGTTTTTATTGCTGAGCTTGTTTTAATATGAGTCCCACAAGTATCTGTTAAGAGCCACTCTCTTCTGGAATTGCCAAATTTTTGAATAATTTTTTTCCTGAAATAAGTCTTATTCTCAAAACAAGATAGCTCTGCAAAAGAACTTGCTTTCCAATCAAACTTCTTTTACCATTTTCAACTGATGCATATTCAGAGCTCAGTGGTGATGTCACTCTTTTTCAGCTGATTTCAGTAAATTAAGTGAATGACTTAGCAAGTGGATTTGTAAACAGTTAAGGGCCGTTGTAATAATAAACCAAAATATGGTAAATACAATCTATCCACTTACCAGACAGAACTGGTTAGACCCTGCTTTTCCTCTCCAGTTAAGCTGAACCCTGGCATCTATGCATTTGTTCTGCTTAATACAAGAGAAGCCCAGACCAACCACAGTGTGTGGTCTATAGCTGGCCTCTTTGGTGCTTGGTGTAGTCACATTGAATCATGGATCAGCCTGAATGCTCCAGGTGCAGACAGCCCATACGGCACCTTGTTTGTTCAGTTGGCATGTCTGACTTTCTGCCCCAGGTTCCTGTTTAGTGTTATTAGTCCTCTTTTCCAGACTTTAGCCCACTGAGCTCTTTCTGGAGTCCTTTTCTGGAGTCTATTGATCTCAAATAGTCAAACTACTCTCTTAACCTTGTTAGGAGACTGATAGAAAATAGACCACTAACTTGGAATGGTAATGGCACTGGCACCAGACCCTGACTGTGAGTAAGATCACTACTGGGAAACCACTACAGCCACCTTCCTCTTATAAGATTGTATTTCCCTTGGATGACAGCAGCAAACAGTTCCCACATTTCTGTTTTTGTCTTTACTCTCATATCCTTTATTTTAGATAGGAATGGAAGCATGTGACTTATGTCTTATGGAGAGAAGTGATTCTTTAGAATTGTGTCAAATAAGGGCACCTGGGTGGCTCAGTCGTAAAGTGTCTGCCTTTGGCGCAGGTCATGATCCCCAGAGTCCTGGGATCGAACCCTGCATTCAGGCTCCCTGCTCAGCAGGAAGTCTGCTTCTCCCTTCCCTGCTGCTTGTGTTCCCTCTCTCATTGTCTCTCTCTCTCTCTCTGTCAAATAAATAAATAAAATCTTAAAAAAAAAAAGGATTGTGTCAAATAGCAAATTTTATGCTCTCTCTAAGATGATGGGACATTTTGATGGACAGAAGGAGCTCCTTCACTGTGGCATTCAAAATTCCTGTAGTTTACTTTCTCCTGGATAAAAGTCCTAATGTAACTTTATGTTCCTACTTTAGGTTTCACAAAGACTAAAAATAAACATTTCTTAATTTCCGTTTGGAAGAAGGATCATAAATTTTAGTTAATGCTATTAACAAACATAAATTAAAATAGTTTGCTGATAAGATAATAACTTCTGAGTTTCACAGACTTCTCATTTTTCTCTGCTCATGAGTCCGAAGCTGCTAACACTTGCTTGGCACTGCAAGTTGGCATGAGAATTTTAAGACATTTCCTTAGATTTACTGAGTCATATGGTGTTTATCTCAGATTATGGCTTGTTGGAATTGTAGTTCTTTAATGTTCTATTGATTTTGTGTTATCCTTAGTCCTTAGCAACCCAAACCAGAATTAAAACCATATTACTGTAATAGGAACATTAATTATTGTTGACAATGGAAAAGAAAGGAAAGCACCAAATCAATAGTTCTGTTCAGCCTTTTTGCAGTGAAGACGGTCTGCTCATGCAGTGTTTTAAAGGACTCTAAGAGAAAGTGTAATAAAAGAGAACAGGGATAAAATGAATATTTTAATGGTAGCTGATGCATAGGAAAAACTAAGAGCTTTTTTAGTAGTCTATGTTAGTACCTTTGGGAGAGATACCAAGATACCAATGTGACGTAAAATGAGTATGTCACAAGTATCAGTGTCATGTGATTTGGTGAAAGTAAATTCAGTATACAGAATGGTAGGAAATTTGCTTCAGGTTTGATTTCTTTTTTTTTTTTTTTAACTTTTTTTGAAAAGATTTTAAAAATTTATTTGACAGACAGAGATCACAAGTAGGCAGAGAAGCAGGCAGAGGGAGAGGAGGAAGCAGGGTCCCCGCTGAGCAGAGAGCCCAACTCAGGGCTGGATTCCAGGACCCTGGGAACACGACCCGAGCCAAAGGCAGAGGTTTAACCCACTGAGCCATCCAGGCACCCCAATTTCAGTTTCTTTATGTCACCTTATGGTATTTGCTTTATGTACTCTTAAAGATAGGTAGCCAGAAAATGACTTTCATGAGACATAAAATTATATGAGCTATAATTCTTATCTGAAATCAGTGAGTTAGTTCTCTGGGCTGCTATCATGAGGCATCACAGACTGGGTGGCTTAAATAACAGAAATGTATTTTCTCACTGTACTGAAGGCCATGAGTCTGAAATCAAGGTGTTGAAAGGGTTGGTTACCTTATGAGGGCTATTAGAGAAGGATCTGTTTCAGGTTTTTCCTCCTTGGCTTGTAGATGGTCATATTCTCCCTGAATCTTTGCATCATCTTCCCTCTGTAGATGTCTGTGTCCAAATAACCTCTTCTTATGAGGACAACAGTTATAGTGGATTAAGGCTCATCTTAATGACTTTATTTTAACTTCATCACTTCTGTAAAGCCACTGTTTCTAAATACAGTCACACTCAAAGGTACTGGGAGCTAGGACTTTACCTGAATCTTTTTGAGGCAACACAATTCAGCTCACAACAACCAGTGCAGACAGAATACCCCACAAAAGAGTTAGTGTACGATGATGTATAAACTTAAGATCAGAAATTTTAAGAACTGAAGTCTAATACCACATTTTTATACTGGTTAGTGTTAAAAATGGTCATTAGACTTGCATAAGATGTGTGCCAATAAATGACCAAAAAGTAAAAGTACTTTCTTGAGGGCAAAGTAAAAGTACTTTCTTGAGGGCAACTCAGCCCTGCACTCATGTATGTGCAGGGGTGAGTTATGGGACAGTGTTTATAGAATCATTGACAGATTAAAAACTAGTTTTTTTCCCCAATAATATCAGTTTGCATAATAATTTTAAGGAAAATGGAGATCAATCCAAAATATAGAGTTTAAGGAGTTTCATCTGTGATTCACCAGTTTATAACCACTGAAACTCGCTTTGTTCTAATATTCACTTCAAAATAAGATTCTAATCTGTTTTGACACAAATCTTTTATTTATAGTAGATAATTATTTAGAAGTATAAAACAAACTGTGAAATTATGTGTCAACATATAAATCATTTATCAAAGAATACGTGCTCCGTAATTACAAGAAAATAGGCCAGCAAATTCCTTTGTGAGAAGTTCAAGCAAAAAACATTTTTGTTTTTGTGACTATAGGATTACAAGTTATGAAAACTTGAACATTTTATTTCTAAAAATGAGGTGGTTGAGAGAGACTTATGAGGGATTTGAAATTCTCAAGTGACATTTCAAACAAAACTCATTTCAATATGCTTATTGTACCACTCATACCATAAAATTTAAATTCCTATCCTAATTTTGATACCACTCGATTTTATATTTTCCTGTTATTCTTTTTGTATCTAAGACACTAAAGAATTCCAAATAACAGAATATTAAATATTGGTTAGACTTTTTTATTTTGCCACTTCCAGGAAGAGCCCATAATTTTAATTGAAGACCTTTAGAAATATTATTTTGTTCAGGCATTGAATAAGAAAATGTCATGTGATGGGCTGCTAGCTTGTTAGGAATCAACACATTTTTGGGATCATGAAGGAATAACTTGCCTGCCTCCATGGTCAAATACTTTGTAGCAAAGAGAAAAATATTGTAACTAGAGATGGCATATCGTAGGACTTATATCAGTGGTTGGCTGATTAGGAACTCAGCAATAAAGAGTTACGGGATGTGAATTGGAGGAGGTGAGAGATCTGGTATTATTTAATGTCTCTAAGGGTCTTTAGTATATAATCAGCACAAAATTACATATTCTTAGCATGTCATACCAGGTCCTTCATTGTTTGTCCCTTCTCCAACTTTATTTTGTACTGTTCTCTCTTCTTCCCTCTACTCCAGCCCTGCTCAACTTGCTTCAGTTCTTCAATGTTAAACTATTACCTCTGGGTCTTTCTATAAGCTGTGCCTCTGCCTGGCAAGTTCTTTTTTTCCAATTTTAGCACACAAATCTCACCTTCCCCAGCAAGGCTATTCTGAATCACCTATTTCAAATTAGCCGCTAAGTTACTAATCTCTTTCCTATCTCCATGTTGTACTTCACTGTCTGGCTCTTATGTCCATGTCACATTTCTTGTTTGTTTGTTTCATTATTTATTGCTAGTTAATTGTCTGTGGCAACCTCATTGGAGCTAAGCTCTATGAGAGCAAGAGTTTATATATCTTTATCAGTGTACCTCCAGTGTCTTGAAAAGTGCTTGGCACATAGTAGTTTCATATTTAATATTTATGGAATATATGAGAAAGAAAATTATTTTATTGCTATGTTGGTTAGATATCATCCAAGGATATTGTGAGTTCTTAGAATGAGAGACAGAAAAAATGAAATCCATCCAGAGATGTAAAACAAAGAGCAATGTGTGTAAAAAACAAAAAAGAAAACAAACAAACAACAACAACAAAAAACCCAAAACAAGAAACCAGGTTATAGGAGAAACTGGAAAATATTTGAATGACTGAGAAACAGAAAAAGAAGTTGTAAGGATATAGCGATCAAATTGTTAAAAGAATTTTCTGATATTTTGAGCTGTCTCACAAAGGGGATGCCCAATATAGCAAATTTTCATATAAAAAATGCATGGCAGGGCTCTTGGGTGGGTTAGTCAGTTAAGTGTCTGCCTTCAGCTCAGGTCATGATCCTGGAGTCCTGGGATCCAACTCTGTGTGTGTCAGGCTCCTTGTTCAGAAGGGAGTCGGCTTCTCTCTCTCCCTTTGCTCCTCTCCCTGTTCATGTTTCTCTCTCTTTCTCAATAAATAAAATCTTAAAAAAAGGGGGAGGGGGTTTGGGAGAAGGGGGTGGGATTATGGACATTGGGGAGGGTATGTGCTTTGGTGAGTGCTGTGAAGTGTGTAAACCTGGTGATTCACAGTCCTGTACCCCTGGGGATAAAAATATATGTTTATAAAAAATAAAAAATTATATGAAACTTTAAAAAAAATGCATGGCTGTGTATCATGGAGGTTTTAGAGAGAATTTAGTAGGTGATAGAATTCAAAAACCTCTACAGTTTATTACAAATTTATTATTATTATTATAATAAAATAACCACTCACACAAAAAACTCAATTTCTCCTCAAATCTGAAAGATGAAGGGAGACCTTTACTTTATATAAAACAACACAGAATAGAAACTCAACTGGATGAGATGAAGTCAACAATATTTTTTGAAGTCTTGCTAATTGTGATGGTGCCCTTCTTATTTTCTTTAGTGAATACATTGAAGGCAAAGTTCATTCCAGATACTGGTGAATACGCATCCTTATTTCAAATGACTTCTAAAAATAGTTACAAGGATTGGAGGTCAAAGATGGTAATGGAATAAGAGGACCCTAGGCTTCTCTCATCCCATGAACACAACTAGATAACTATCAAGTCATCCTAAATACTGCAGAAATTGGCCTGAAGACTGACAGAACAAATTTCAAACTAAAGGGAGAGAAAGGGCCACATTAAAGGGGTTTGAAAGTGCAGAAATGTAGTTTAGGAGAGAAATGGATCTGCGTGCTGTAGAGGGGAGGGAGCCATGGTCTTGAGGAAAGTGGAGGGGGGAGCACATAGGGGAATACACAAGGAGAATGTTTCCTAAAAGCCATTAGCATGGAAAATGAGAGGGGCTGAATTTCATGAGTCTTTGCAACCAGTGGGGCTTAAAGTCTGGAGGGTTTTTGTTGTTGTTGTTGTTGTTTTGTTTTGTTAAGATTTTATTTATTTGATAGACAGAGATCACAAGTAGGCAGAGAGGCAGGCAGAGCCGGGACGCAGACTCCCTGCTGAGCAGAGAGCCCTATGTGGGGGTGATCCCAGGACCCTGAGATCATGACCTGAGCTGAAGGCAGAGGCTTAATCCACTGAGCCGCCCAGATGCCCCTAAAGTCTGGAGTTGTAAAGGTCAGTGGGTTTAGCTAAGATAGAGCCCTGACAACATTGCCCTGCTCCAGGAGAAAAGCCAGACAAACAACCTAGGGGCAGATAGCATGGGAACAATGATTTGAAGAATGCCTGGGGTACACAAGGTGAAGATGATTCTCTCTTCTGGGAGAATATCCCTGGGAGGCAGCATTAATATAAAAACTTCTCTGGGAACAGAGAGCTGGCCTGCACAATTTTCCTCCCCACCCCTCAGCATAAACACGGAGCTATTGGCAGAAGGCAACGTAATGCCAACACTGGCTGCCTAACTTAGCAAGCCACACCACCCTGTGTACTGGCAGAGGACTGCTCTTCTCAGTTAAGCTTGCCTCAGCCCCAGTATGGGGACAAAAGAGACTTAGACAAAATGCCAAGGTGATGGAATTTATCTCAAATGAAAGAATAAGATAAAGTCACAGCCAGAGATCTAAGCAAAACAGATAAGAGTAACATGCCTGATGGAGAATTTAAAGCAACAGTCATAAGGATACTCACTGGGCTTTATACTCAGTGACACTTACAACTGAGATAAGAGTTAAGAAGGAATCAGTTAGAGATGAAGAATTCAATAAAGAAGATTGGGAACTGGCTTGATGCAATAAACAGCAGGCTGGAAGAAGCAGAAGAACAAATTAGTGACCTAGAAGACAGAATAATGGAAAATAATGAAGCAGAACAAAAGAGAGAATGAAGAGTTATGTAACATGAGAATAGGGAACTTAGGAAACTCAGTGATTCCATCAAGTGTACTTTTTCATATTATAGGAATCTAGGAAGAGGAAGAGAGAAGAAAGGGGTCAGAAAATTAATTTCTAGAAATAATAGCAGAAAACTGTTCTGATTTGGGAAAGGAAATAGATCTCCAGATGCAGAAAACATAGAGAACAAAAGCAGGCCAACAGCAAGACATATTCTTTTTTTTTTTTTTTTTAAAGATTTTTTTTTTTATTTATTTATTTGACAGACAGAGATCACAAGCAGGCAGAGAGGCAGGCAGAGAGAGAGGAGGAAGCAGGCTCCCCGCTGAGCAGAGAGCCCAATTCGGGGCTCGATCCCAGGACGCCGAGATCATGACCTGAGCCGAAGGCAGAGGCTTTAACCCACTGAACCACCCAGGCGCCCCAGCAAGACATATTCTAATTAAATTTGCAAAATACAGTTATAAAGGAAAAATCTTCTTTTCTTTTTCTTAGTTAATATAGCTAAAACATTGCTACTGGCATTTTTTTTTTTTTGAAAAAATTGTAATTACTTCAATGTTATGTTATTTATTCTGGTCTCTATTTTATTTATTTCTGATTTTTCTTTGTTATTTCCTTCCTCTAGTACATTCAAGCTACATTTCTTCTTTTTCTAGTTCCTTGAGATGTAATGTTAAATTGTTTATTTGAAACTTTTTCTTAATACAAGCACTTATAGCATAAATTTTATTCTAACATCCACTTTTGCTTTATACCATATGTTTTGGAATATTGTGTTTTCTTTTTCTCCTGTTTTGAGACATATTTTGATTTGCCATTTGATCTCTTATTTGGCCATTGTGCAGTAATGTGTTGTTTAATATTGATATATGAAATATTTGATATTTACATTGTGGATTTTTCAGCTTTGTTTTATTGTTGATCTCTAGTTTTGTACCATTGTGGTTGGAAAATATACTTGGTATGATTTCACTCTTCTTAAATTTGTAATACTTGTTATGTCTCCTTTTATCTGATTTAACCAGGGGATTCTTCTGCATGTACTTGAGGAAAGTGTGTATTCTATTTTTTTCTTGGATGGAATGTTTTATGTATATCTTTTAGAACCATGTATTCTAAAATTGTTTCAAGTAAAAAATGTTCTTGTTAAAAAAAATAGTAACGTTAACTGAGGGTACTCATTTAAATTAAAGCATATCAGAGGCGACATGGGTGGGGGACGGGTGAAATAGGTGAAGGGGATCAAGAGTACACTTATGGTGAGCACTGAGTAATGATGTGTAGAATTGTTGAGCCACTATATTGCACACCTGAAACTAATATAAGACCATATTTTATACTGAAATTAAAACAAAAAACTTAACAATAAAAAAATTAAAATAGTTTCAGTTGCAGTGCTTGTTGTCATATTTGATGAAAACTGCCATTTTTTTAAATCTCAAGACGTGACTGAGAAACAGCTTGCCCCCAAATTAGAAGAGGCGTTAGCTCTGCCATTTCCTTGTTACTGGTGTTATTAGTACAGTCTTCAATTCCTAAGAGTCTTTTAAAGCTATTTTCCTGCTCTGTGAGGATTAGAACAATTTTGCCTAAATTGATTCACTTGTTGAAAGTGATCATATGAATGAAGCTTTCAGTACCAACTCCTGTTTGCTTGTTATGATGAAATGCCCTTCCGAAGATCTCATATATTTAATGTGATGAGTGGTACCTGACATATAGGTCTAGTGAATATATCACTATCTGTATTTTAAATATTAGTTGAAATTGATTTTTCCTTCTTAATATAAAAATATCTTCTTACATGTCTTCCTGTTATTTATGTGCCCTGTTTTGGAGACCATTGTTGCAGTTCCTAAAAAACATGTACTATTAAAAATAGAAGAATAATTGATAAGTCCTTTCATTTAAACCTAATTATAATGTATTAATGAATGAGAGCCCAGCTTTCCAGAAGGCAGATGAATATGAGATCCCGTATTAGAGAATTTATTATCCTAGTGACTGATTCATTCTGGGTTTTCTAGTACCAACCTCAAACAAGGGAGCAGTTAAAAGTGCTGCTGTTCCTGGTTTTGAAATAACCACAAGACAAATAAAATCTCTTGCACTTTTTTGGGGGAGGGGGACATTTGTTGAAATAAGCAGAGTTTTAGAGCTCAGTCTACTCCTCTTCTGCTGACTCTTTGGTACTGATGCTGTAGCGCTCATGGTCCACAGAGCGCAACATCCCCCTTCACTGGTCCTGTATTCTCATTGTTTGAGGGAGAGAGAGAAAGAGAAGAGAGTGACAGGGAGAAAGAGGAGAAGAGGAGGAGAAGAAAGAAAAGGTGGAGGAGGACAAGAGAGGGGAGAAGGGAGAAGAGGTAGATGATTCTAATAAAATCCTGCAGAATGTGTTTTTCATCTGTTTCTCCTACCCAGCATCTTCCTGCTCCATTCTGGTCATGGACTACAGATTTTTCTAAAGAAACACCTAAATACAGTCACTCTGTGCAGGAATTTAAGCAGACAGGACAGTTTTGAAAGAAGAGGCTGAGGCATCTTTATCACCCTTGAATCTCATCCTCTTAGGGCATGCTGACTCCACATTTAAGAAGGTCTCTCCTCATGGACCAGAAAAGGCTTTTTGAGCTGGGTATTCTTGAGAAACATTGAAAGTTAGGAAAAAATAAGAAAAGGCTGCTTATGTTGTGCTCCCAGACGGAATTCTGTTCAGGATGGGAAAGACCTCACTGAGAAAGAAATGCTTACTGGATTGAAATGTGTCACTCATTGTCCAGAAGTGTCTTTGAAGCTCAAAGAAGAGCCATGTTTGATGGATGTTGACTATACTTATGGGCATGAGAATTTCACAAAATATACAAATATTGAATAATCATGTTGTTCACTTGAAATGAATGAATATTATGTCAATTATATTTTAATTAAAATAAATTAAAGAGAAGGAGTGAGAGAGAACCACTTTGGTATTGTCCTCAGAGGCTGCTGTATTAGCTAATTCTCGAGGTGAGGCTGTGCCATGTGCCATGTGGAGGTATTTGAGCTACTTCCGATAACAAACTTCTTGGATGGGATTGAAGTCAGATGTCATCCATTAAATTCCATATTCTAGTGGTTCATGTTTCAGTGAAATATCACTATAATCTAATTTATCTAAGGACATTTTCTTCCAAAAAATAAGTCATTTAGTTTTACAAATTGCCTATCATGTTTTTCTTAATAGCCTCAGAACCCAAGAAAATGGTGAAGTTGAAATCTTGGCTTTGGCTTAAGGCATTTGATCATATTTTTCACCGAAAACTTCTGGAAAACTTTTCATTTTAAGGTTTTGTTAAATTGCAAAATGTTTGATGGGCAAGTTTCAATATTTTTTTTTTCTGTGTGCAAAACCAGAAAAGTGAGTTATAAGCAACAATTCTAACCCCAAATTTACTCCTTCACCAAAAGTTGAAAAAAAAGTACTGACAAAATTTCTTTTTTAAAATTTAGATTGTAAGAATATAGTCTAAAGAATATATGCATTTATATTTCATAGATAAGACTAGACATCTTAAATTGTTTTGATTTCCTAAATTGTACATGATTCTTTTTTTTTTTTTTTTTTTTTAAAGTCAATTATGTAACTTGCTTAGAAAATTGTGGACATAGCACCACGACTCTGGATTCAGTTCTTGGAGAGACAGAGAGAAATAGAGAAAGAAATAGAGAAAGAGATATGGATTTTATTTCCATTAATATGCATTGCCTCAAAAAGGCCTCATAATATATATGTATAAGAAATGGGTATTTGTTTGCTGGTTTTTCATGGAAATGTTCCCACTGTGAAGAAAATACTGTATTTACTTGATGCCTGGAGGGAGTCAGGCATATCTTCTTCTCTGAAGAAAGTGCAATTTTACAGTGATTTTTCCAGTGAAATGTCAATACTGATCAGCAGGCTTTATTAGTGTAGAAGCATGGCAACTTGGATTTGAGGACATTACCTTTATGTCCAAGTGTTTCTTTTAATTAAAAGTAAGTACCATATTAGCCTTGAAGCTATTAGAAATTTTTAGTTTATTTGAATATATGTATTGGCCGGTGCAGTTGATACCTACCTTAAAGTGAATTTTTAATTTAATTTAATTTAATTTTTTTTAAAGATTTTATTATTTATTTGACAGACCGAGATCACAAGTAGGCGGAGAGGCAGGCAGAGAGAGAGGAGGAAGCAGGCTCCCTGCTGAGTAGAGAGCCCCATGCAGGGCTCGATCCCAGGATGCTGAGATCATGACCTGAGCCGAAGGCAGAGGCTTTAACCCCCGCTGAGTTACCCAGGCGCCCCTTAAAGTGAATTTTTAATAATCAGAGAATGAGCACATTATTTAAAAAAAAAAATTATTTATTTTTTTGAGAGAGTGAGAGAGAGAGCATAAGAGGGGGTAGAGTCAGAGGGAGAAGCAGACTCCCCACTGAGCAGGGAGCCCGATGCGGGACTCAATCCCAGCACTCCAGGATCATGACCTGAGCCGAAGGCAGTTGCTTAACCAACTGAGCCACCCAAACGCCCGAATGAGCACATTATTAAACTGAACTGATTTTCATTTGAAAGTTTCTCATGATTTTTCACGACCCAAAGACTATAAATGTATAGGTCTAAACCCATCCTTTCACTCAAGTGTTCCGTATGTTCAACTGAATACTGGACATTTACATTTCAATATTCTGTCTTCTTTTTTTTCAAATTCAACCTGGCCACAATTGGATTTATTATATCCTTTAAGCAGGTGCTGTAATTCAATTCTTGGATTTTGTTAATGGTGATAACATATTTTGGCTATTTAAGATTGGAAGAAGAGGGGTGCCTGGTGCTGCAGTCGGTTCGGTGTCTGACACTGGGTTTCTACTGGGGCCGTGATCTCAGAGACATGGGATCCAGCCCCACATAGGGGCTTTGAGCTTGGCGTGGAATCTGCTCAGATATCTCTCTCCCTCTGTTCTATACCCCATCCCCCGATTTCTCTCTCTCTCCCTCAAAATAAATAAATAAATAAATAAACACATAAATAAATAATAAATAAATCTTAACTTTGGAAGAAGAGCTCAAAATCGTTAACTATTTGTGAAAGCGCTATGGAAATGCTTAAATTCTATCCAGACGCAAACTGTTAATATTTTGTCTCAGCCTCCTCCCTCACATCTTTTGTATAAAATCACGAGGATCTAATTTTCAATGTTAATAGTATCTTTCTGTGTTTTTATATATATAATTGTAGTTCAAGTCTTTATTATCTCATGGATCTTTATTCAGTAATAGCTTCATTCATTTGTAAGTTCACTTATTCAAAGCTATATATTGGGAAGCTACTGTGTACCTCTACTATATCCTGCCTTCAATAAATTTACAGTCTAATGACAAAGGTAGACCTTGAAGAAGTGTAAGCATGAAAAATGTAATGAAGAAAGCAGAATGCTATGTTTGCATGTATCAGGTGAACCTAACATAGTCTTGGGTGTTAGAAAACCTAGCTAATCTCTTTTTGGTCTTGATGATGACATCAGTTTTCCTCAAGCTCCATCTATACCATATCATATACATAGTCATGCCTAAAATTAACTAAACCTCAACCCTCAGTCCAGTCTTTGAACTTCATACTTCATAAGCTGGTTCCATCCTACTCATTGACATATGTTTCTCAGGACACTGAATTCTAGTCAGGAAGGTTTCTTCACAGTTCCATGGGTATGTCATACTTTTCCAGTCTCTATACCTTCCTTTATAACGCCATCACCTTTGTCTTTGATGCCCACACAGTTTTTTCCAATCCTTAAAAGTCCTGGTCAGAATGAATTTTCAGTGTTTTGGGACTGAGTGGCTAACTGTATTGTAATGCTAACTCTTGTGCATTTCTTACAACTCCAAGCTCACCTTCTACATTTGCAAATTTTTGGCTGTTCCAATTGGCACTTCCAATACTCCTTTCAAAGGTGATAAGCAATTTCTTTTTTCTTATCCTGAGACAAGTTGTGTGAGTATAAATGTGTATGTGATTCTATGAGATTTTTGCTTTAACCTAGTTATTATATTATTTAACCTAGTTATTATTATAATTTATTATACTTGAAAATTCATTAATGCGTCAAGATGGGAATTTTTACTTTTCAAAATATTGTAAATACCTTTAATGGCATTTACAATTATTTACAGTTATATAATTTTATTTCTTTTCTATTTTGGCATTGAAATAAGAAACATCTTAGTTGGGATACTTACTAATAAGGTATTTAGGACTTACCGTGTAAAATTAGCTTTGAGATGAACATTTCCCATACTTGGTATTGATATACACATACATAAGCATACACATTAACTCACATTGATACATGTATATAGACTATCTATTTACGTATTTGTGTGTGTGATTGTGTGTGTGTGTGTGTGTGTTAAAATATTTAAGCCTGGGGAACTTGGATTGGCCATTCATGAGGATGGAAAAATGTGGTTTTCATAATGGAATGAAAGCTTCCAGATGCATTCAATTGTGTTTAAAGAGCTAAAAAATTGGCCTAGTTAAAAAAAAAAAAAATCCTAACTTACCATGGCCTTTATTCTTAATTAGAACAAGTGTCTTTGACATATTTGAAGACGTTTGACTTAAAAATAGCCAAGTTGAAAGTATTCAAGAGTGAAACATGAGCGCCATTCTTGACTGCACTCTGCACTCTGTATCTGTTGCAGGCATCCATCTCCTTGACTTCAAAGAGAGTTCCCCGGAATGAAACCACTACACAGCAAAATAATCTGTCCATCTTCCGCTTCCACTGTATTTGAAACTCAGCATCAGTATCTGTGTACAATTGAGCTCAGTGAATCTTGGCCCTGACAAAACTTCCAGTACTCTACCACATGCCAATGCAGTTCCTTTGCAAAGCTCCTGGTTCCCAAATGGAAATCCTGTCTTGGCTCTGTGGAGGTACTGAGGAGCAACGAGCCAGAGCAGACCAAGGCCTGCGTGTGCTTTTTGTTGACATAAGTGCATTGACTTGTGGGTCAATTTTGAATGGTCCATGTCTGAAATCATGGTAAAGGCACTGTTCAAGGACATATCCTACCAGTAGTACAGATTTAGGACAGTCTTTTTCACTTAAAACCTTTATACATGCAGACCTGTATCGGAAAATGCATGATCAAGAGCAACAGTCCTGAGTCCTGGTCCTGTCACATCAGAAAAGTCTTCAACTTTGATATACCATTGCACTGCCAAAATAGGAGAGTGGACAAAGGCATTTTGAGATCTGTGCAAAGCTGGAAAGAAAGTGGTGTGAGGCTTTGGGGAGGTGGGGTGGTATGTAGAATTCCAGCTTTGAATGCAAACAAACTGGGTTTCAATCCTGGAGATCTTCTTTCCTTTGCAGTCTTGGGCTAAGTCCTTAGAACTTACATAGTTCTGTTTTTTCATGTGAAAAATGAGGAGAAAAATATGGATTCTCATTGCTTTGTTGTGATAACAATAATGCCTGGTACAGAGTAGGTGCTTCCATTAGGATTCTCCAGAGAGAAACGATAGTAGATTATATGTATAGAAATATAATAAAATATATAGAATACATTTACCTATCACCTGCAAGCTGGAGACCCAAGTGAACTCATGGCATAGTTCCAATCTGAATGCTGGCAGGCGTGACACACAGACAGAGCCAATGTTTCAGTTTGGGTCTGAGAGCAGGAAAAACTGATATATAAGAGCTCAAGGTAGTCAGACAGGAGGAATTTTTTATTTGAGAAAGTGGCAGCCAGCCTTTTGGTTCTACTCAGGCCTTCAACTGATTGCATAGGGCTCACCCACATCAGAGAAGGCAGTTTACTTACTCTACCAATTCCAATTTTAAGCTCATCTAAACTACTCTCAGAGAAACACCCGGAATAACATTTGTGCAAATATCTGGGCATCCCATGGCTCAGTCAACTTGACACATAAAATTAACCATCCTGTGTTTTACAAACTTTATAAGCTTCTATTAATAAAAATGACTAGAAATGAATGCAGTTTATTTCCTTTCCTGAACTCTGCTTCTATGTAAAGTTATACTGAAATTTAAACTTCATATTTCATTTTCAACTCAATCCAATTAAATGAAAAATAAATATCTGTTAGTTATTTTAAAACTCCTAATAACTGTTTTTGTTATTAATAAAAATAGTTGCTTAAAACAAGGAAGTACTAGAACTTGGAATAATGAGAATCATTAAAGTTGTCTACTGTTTATAAGTTTATTTTATGCTGAAATATTCAGTAGTAAAGAAAAAATATAACACTGCTGTTAGTGAAGGTCTCAGGAATGCAATTGGCTATGTAACTTTAATGGATTAGAATCAAGGAGTTTCCATTTTATAACTCTCAGTAGCAATGCCTTCCTCTCTCTCGCTCATTGCTGAGCATTTTGTACACGAGGTCATTTGCTGGTCAACGTGGTATAAAATGGACATGCCTAACTTCACCCACTGCAGACATTCACTGAATGAAAAGCCAAAGCTGTGACTCATCTGGAACATCTCCATCTGTCTTTCCCATATAGGGAGTGGTAAAAGCCATTCCTGTCATAGGCAGAAACTTAAAGGGGCATCTTTCAAAGGAAAGAGACAAAATCTAGTCCTGTATGAAGCAGGGAGATGGGAGTCTCAACACTCTGGTTCTAATCTCAGACCCGACCCCCAAATCTCCCTTGACTGTGAGCAGCCTCAATTTCCTCATCAAAAAGTGAGGGATTGGACCAGTATGGCTTGCACGACCCGTTAGCCATAGAATCTTCAGTTTTTAAGGGCTGCGTTCACCTCTTACTATAGCAGTTGGCTTGCCTAGACAGGATGAGGGAATGAGGCTTGCTGTGTTGACAGGCTCAGACAGGCTACCTGGGTCGCTCACCACCATCCTCTGAGTGAATAGGGCGGAACTTGAACCCTGCTGTGAAGACAGCGCTGCTGTCACCCCATCTTTGAGCCAAGAGGGAAAGTAGGTTTTTTGCAAGGGCAGGCTCAAACTGAGCTGCTGTAACTAAACACCCTGCTGAGAGCCATATCATGGCATTATGAGCTCATGCGGAGGACAAAAGAGTGAGAAAAATAAAAACTTCCCTGGGACAATGGAGTCAGTAAATAGGAAGAAGGAAATATAAGAACGAATCACTTCTCAATAAGAACAATTAATATTCCAGACCAGTAAGGATTTTATTTAATTTCCCCCTTGCAACTTAAAACAGTCAAACACATGGAGATGTTTTCTCAGTAAAAAACATTTTTGAAGAAACTCTCTGGGCTGCCTCTGGGAAGCGATATTGTCATCGCTGTATCACTGAGGGTTTACAAGTAAAAATTTAGGTATCTAATTCAATGTAGGTATCTAATCCAATTCAATTTAGGTATCTAATTTTGATATACCTACCTATTTTGAAATAATCAGCACAGTCAAGCTAACTAACACAGTCAAGCTGTCACATCACTAAATCACCCCTTTCTTTCCCTTCCAGTCCCTTTTTATGGTGAGAACGTGTAAGATCCATCAGTCGGTTCGCGTCTGCCTTCAGCTCAGGTCATGATCCCTGGGTTCTGGGATCGAGTCCTGCATCAGGCTCCCCGCTCAGTGGAGGTCTGGTTCTCCCTCTGCCTGCTCTGCCTGCTGCACCCCCTTCTTGTGCTCTCTTTCTCTCTGACAAATAAATAAATAAAATATTTAAAAAAAGGTCTAATTTTCTAGGAAGAAAAACATCCAAATATATTCTTTTTCCTTTGTACTCAAAAGAATATCAAGAAAAAAATTTTTCTTGTTTGGGAAGCCAGAATTCTTTCCACAAAGAGGAATTATTGGGCTTGAACAAGCCATTATTTGATGAGAATACAAGATTGGAACATTGAATGTTTCACTAGAAGCATAGTGTTCGGTTGAGAAGTGGTCCCTTGATCCTAACACTTCTTGCTTCCTGATAAGGTAATGGTAGTCTGCGTCCAAGGGCTGACTTCCACGGTTAGCCGACCGACTGATTAGCCGTGATGCACTCCCTAATGCTTTTCAAACATTCACTCATTCAACAAATACATTATCTGTTAAGTAATTAGTCTGAGCCAGCTTCAATTCTTGGAGCCAGGGAAATAGCAGTGAAAAGAAAACCTTATTGCTCCTTAGGGCTTATATACTATAAGAAGAAGAGTAATCATGAACAAATACATTTCAAAAAGAGAGATGTCAGAGGTTGACAAGTGCTGGGAAAGAAGAAAAACTAAAAGCAGGGAAGCACCAGGAATTGCCAGGGGCTGAGGTGGATGGTACTGCTGCTTCTAGATCCTCCCAGCTGTAAGGGAAGGAAATCTAGGGGTGTGTGTGTGTGTGTGTGTGTGTACTAATTTACGTATCTATACATACCTATAGATATTGTTATATGTATCCATCTTTATATAAGCCTAGCATGAGTTCATACCGATGTTGCCAATTCCAATCTGGTATACCAGAGAATGGTGCTAACCTTCCCCCCACTGCTTGTCTGTAGCTTCCATGCCAACTCTGAGAAACTTGGTTCCCACTATTCACTGCTCAGTACTTGACTGCTTCATTTTAGTATACATGCTTACATGTACATACATATAGTTGTTTCAGACTTTTTAACCCATACCCAGTGGGAAACAACTTTATCAACTAGAGTACAGCACCCTTGCCTGCTTAACTTTGCCTAAAAGTCTTACTTACAGTCTTCATTCATTTCCAGAATGACTCAGGTCAGTACCTTACTTCATCATCTCCCTCAGTGAGGTTGTTTCATACATTTGTAATATTCAAATATTATACAAATATTGTTAGGTCTTTTTGTCACATTGTGAGATCCCTTGACCTCCTAGATTATTTTTTAAAAACTTGCATACATTAAAATACACTCTGTGCTCTACAGTTCTGAGTTTTCACGAATACATATTGTCATATATACATCATAACAAATCATACAGGATAGTTTCACTGCCTCAAAAAAAAAAAAAAATCAAAATCCCCTGTACTTCAGTATGAAACCCTTCTCCCTCCCTAGAAGACTGGCGATTACTGATCTCTTTATCAGCTCCAAAATTCTGCCTTTTCCAGAAGCTTACAAAAATGGATTCATACAAAAGTCTTTCAAAGTCTTTCAGCAATGTTTATTTAAGATGTCTTTGTGAGGCCTGATAACTAATTCCTTTTTTGTTTTTATCTGTGAATAGTATTGCCCCATATGGATACTCTTCAGTTTGCTTGTCCATTCATCTATTTCAATAGATCTTGGTTGTTTCCATGTTTTGGCCATAATAAGTAAAGTTGCTGTAAATATTTGTGTACAGATTTTTGTGTGGGCATACTTTTCATACCAATTAGGTAAATATCCAGAAGACTGGACTATATGGTAAGACTATATTTAGCTTTGTGAGAAACTTCCCAACTCTTTCAAAGTGGTTGTAACGTTTTTCATTCCTACCAGCAATAAATATATATTGCTGTTGCTTCATATCTTTGTTAGCAATTGGTATTGTTAGTTTTTTGGATATAGCTATTTTAATAGGAGTGTGGTGGTATCTTATTATTGTTTTAAGACTTTCTGGCTTTACTTATTTATTTACTTGGGTACTTTTTAAAATTGTTACTAAGGTATTAGCTCCAAGAGAATAGAGAACTTATTTTATTTATCACAGAACTTCCAGGGCCCAGCATAACACACAGTCACTCAAAAAACATGACCGAATAACAAAATTACTTTAGCTAGAATTTTATCAGACCATAAGCTCTAATCTCTGACCTGTAGTATATTCATATAAGCTTTGAGTGGGATAATATTTGTAAAGTTTTATGAATAGAATGAACCTGAGTGCTTTCCAAAGGTACAATGATCAGTTACTTTGGGTTACACAACTCAGGTTTAATGGTGGGAGCTGAGCCTGGCATTTTCACAGTTTTACAGCTATGTGACCTTTGAATGTTCTAAAACACCAGTGGCAACATTTGTATGGAGATCAATAAGTCCTTTTTTCCCCAAGGAGTTCTGGCAGAGAACTAACAGCCGATGTTAGCTTAGCAGTATTGTCAGAAAGCATACTTATGACTCCTTCATCTTTGCCTTCTAGACCCATAATGATTTTAAGTCATTTAGCCTTATCTTCCTGTGCTTCGTAAGATTCTAGTACCAGCTGAACAAATTCTGAAACTTCTGGGAATGTATTTCCCTTATGTTTCTGCCAAAATTTATCAACTGGAGTTAAATCATAAGACTTCTTGTTTTTTTTTTTTCTTTGGTCTAGCACCAGCTGGAGAATTAAGACTTTCTGGTTTTAAATCCTGGCACAGTTGCTAGCTGTGTGCCCTTGGTCTAATTATATCCATCATCTTTCTAGGCCTCATCTTTTTTTTTTTTTCCTTTAATTTAAATTTTAGTTAGTTAACATACAGTCTAATACTAATTTCTGGAGTAGAATTCAGTGATTGATCACATACATACAACACCCAGTGCTCTTTGCATCAAATACCCTTCTTAATACCTGTGGCCCATCTAGCCCATCCCACTACCTATCTTCCTCCACCAACCCCCAGTTTGTTCTCTATTTTTAACAATATCTTATGGCCTGTTTCCCTCTCTTCTTTTTTTCTTTTCCCCTTCTCCATGTGTTCATCTGTTTTCTTTCTTACATTCCATATGATCATATGAGATCATATGGCATTTGTCTTTCTCTGACTGACTTATTTCAGTTTGCATAATACACTTGAGCTCTAACCACATCATTGCAAAGGGTAAGATTTCATTCTTTTTGATGGCTGAGTAATATTCTATTATGGAATACTCTTTCTCTCTCTCCATATCTATATCTCACCTTTTTTTTATCCAGTTACCAGTTAGTGGACATTTGAGCTTTCTCCACAGCTTGGTTATTGTTGATAATGCCACTATAAATATCAGAGTGCATGATCTTTGAATATGTATCTTTGTATGTTTTGGGTAAATACCCAGGAGTGTAATTGTTGGGTCATATGGTAGTTTCATTTTTAACTTTTTGAGGAACCTCAAAACTATTCTCCAGAGTGGCTGCACCAGTTTGCATTCCCACCAACAGTGTGACAGGGTTCCCCTTTTTCTGCATCCTCACCCACACCTGTTGTTAATTTTATCCATTCTGACAGTTTATCATTGTAGTTTTGATATGTAGTTCACTGATGATGAGTGATGTTGATTGAGCATTTTTTCATGTGTCTGTTAGCCATCTAAGTTTTTCTTTGGAAAAATGTCTATTTATGTTTTCTGCCCATTTCTTAACTGGGTTATTTGTATTTTTGGGTGTTGAGATTGATAAATTCTTTATAGGTTTAAGTTACTAACCCTTTATCAGATATGTCATTTGCAAATATCTTCTCCTGTTCTGTGGGCTCCCTTTTAGTTTTGTTGGTTGTTTCCTTTGATGTGTAGATTTTTATCATGACAAAGTCCCAATTGTTCATTTTTGATTTTTGTTTCCCTTGGCTCCAGTGATGAGTCTAGCAAGAAGTTACTACAGCCAGGGTCAAAGAGGTTTCTTCCTATGTTCTCCTCTAGGTTTTTGATGGTTTCCTGTCTTAGATTTAGGTCATTCATCCATTTTGAGTCTATTTTTGTGTGTGGTGTAAGAATGTGGTCCAGTTTCCCCAATGCCATTTGTGGAAGAGACTGTCTTTTTTCCATCCCTTTTTCTTCCTGCTTTGTTGAAAATTAGTTGATCATGTAGTTGTGGGTCCATTTCTGGTTCCACAGATCTTTTTGTCTTTTTTTTTTTTTTTTTTACTAACACTATACTATCTTGATGACTACAGCTTTGTAATATAGCTTGAAATCCAGAATCGTGGTGTTTCTAGTTTTGTTTCCCTTTTCAGAATTGCCTTGGGTATTCAGGGTCTTTTGTGATTCCATATAAATTTTAGGATTATTTGTTCTAGCTCTGTGAAAACTGCTGATGGTATTTTGATAGGGATTGTATTAAGTGTGTGAATTGCATTGGGTAATATAGCCATTTTAATAATGCTTGTTCTTCCAATCTATGAGCATGGAATACTTTTCCCTTTTTTTGTGTCCTCTTCAATTTCTTTCATAGGTGTTTTATATTTTTAACATCTTCTCCCTCTTTAGTTAAGTTTATTCCTAGGCAAATTATTGCTTTTGGTGCAATTGCAAGTGAGATCAATACCTTGATTTCTCTTTCTCTTGCTTCATTATTGGTGTATAAAATGAAACAGGTTTCTGCACATTGACTTTATATCCTGCAACTTTGCTGAACTCATGTATTAGTTCTAGCAAATTTAGCAGAGTCTTTTGGGTTTTCCAAAGAGTTGTCTCCAGTGAAAGTTTAACTTCTTTTTTGACAACTTGGATACATTATATTTCTTTCTGTTCTCTGATTGCTGATGCTAAGAACTCCAGTACTGTGTTTATTGTAATGGTGAAAGTGGACATCCTTGCCTTGTTTCTGACCATAGGGGAAAGGCTCTCATTTTTTCCCTATCGAGGGTGAGGGTCTTTCATATGTGATGATGTTGAACTGTGTTCCATCTACCCCTAATTTGTTGAGGGTTTTTATGAAGAAAAGATGCTGTATTTTGTCCAATGCTTTTTCTGCATCTATTGACAGGATCATATTGTTCTTATTCTTTCTTTTATTAATCTGGTTTACTATGTTGGCTGATTTGTGGATATGAATAATTCTTATAATGTACCGTTGAATTCAACTTGCTGGTGTTTTATTGAGAATTTTTGCATCCATGTTCATCAGGGATATTGGCATATAATTCTTCTTTTTAGTGGGGTCTTTGTCTTGTTTTGGAATCAGGGTAATGCTGACTTTGTAAAATGAGTGGAAATTGCTTTCCATTTCTATTTTTTGAACAGTTTGAGAAGAATAGTTATTAACTCTTCTTTAAATGCTTGGTAGAATTCCCCTGGGAAGCTGTCTGGTCTTGGAATTTCATCTGTTGGGAGATTTTTGATTAACAAGTCAATTTCTTTGGTGGTTATGGGTCTGTTCAAATTTTCTATTTCTTCTTGTTTCAGTTTTGGTAGTTTATATGTTTCTAGGAATTTATCCATTTCCTCCAGATTGCCTAATTTGCTGGCATATAATTTTTCACAGTATTCTCTTATAATTATATTTCTGTGGTGTTGGTTGTGATCTCTCCTCTTTCATTCATGATTTTATCTATTTGGGCCCTATTTCTTTTCTTTTTGATAAGTCTGGCTAGGGGCTTATCAATTTTCTTCTTTTGAGGAACCAACTCCTGGTTTTGTTCATCTTTTCTACTTTTTTTATTTGTTTGTTTGTTTGTTGCTATGTCATCTGTGTCTATTTCTTCTCTAATATTTATTATTTCCCTTGTTTTTATTGATTTTAGGCTGTATTTCCTATTCCTTTTCTAGCTCCTTTAAGTGTGATATTAGGTTGTGTATTTGAGACTTTTCTTGCTTCTTGAATTAAGCCTGTATGGCTATAAACTTTCCTCTTAGGACTGTCTTTGCTGCATCCCAAAGGTTGTGGACTGTTCATGTTTTCATTTTCATTTCCATGTAATTTTTTTAAATCTTTTTTGATTTCCTGGTTGACCTATGCATTTAAAAAATATATATTTTATTTATTTTAGAGAAAGAAAGGCAGCAAGCACAAGTTGGGGAAGGAAGAAGGACAAGCAGACTCCACACTGAGCATGGAGCCCAATGCAGGGCTTCATCCCAGGACTCTGGGATCATAACCAGAGCCAAAACAAACAATCTGATGCTTAACATACTGAACCACTCAGGCTCCTTTACCCATTCATTATTCAGTAGGATGTTCTTAACCTCCATGTATTTGTGGTCTTTCTAAATATTTTCCTGTGGTTGACTTTAAGTTTTATTAGAGTTGTGGTCTGAAAATATGCATAGTATCATCTCAATACTTTTGTACTTGTTGAAGGCTGATTTGTGACCCAGTGTGTGCTCTGTTCTGGAGGATGTTCCATGTGCTCTTGAAAAGAATGTGTATTCTGCTGCTTTAGGATGAAATGCTCTGAATATATCTGGTAAGTCCACCTGGTACAATGTCATTCAAAACCATTGTTTCCTTGTTGAGTTTCTGCTTAGATGATCTGTCCATTGCTATAAGTGGGGTGTTTAAGTCCCCCACTATTATTGTATTATTATCAATGAGTTTCTTTATGTTTATTATTAATTGATTTATATATATGTATATATATATATATATATATATATATATATATATATATACAGGCTCCAAAGTTGGTGCATAGATCTTTGTAATTGTTAGATCTTCTTCATGGATAGACCCCTTAATTATAATAAAAATCCCTTCTTCATCTCTTGTTACACTCTTTGTTTTAAAATCTAGTTTGTCTGATATAAGTATGAATACTCTGGCTTTCTTTTAATGTAATCAGCATGATAGATGGTTTTCCATCCCTTTAATTTCAATCTGTAGGTATCCTTAGTTCTAAAATGAGTGTCTTGTAGGAGCATATATGTGGATCTTGGTTTTTATCCATTCTGGCTCCCCATGTCTTTTGATTGGAACATTTAGCCCATTTGTATTCAGAGTGATTATTAAAAGATAAGAATTTAGTGCCATTGTGTTACCTGTAGAGTTTGTATTTCTGGTGATGCTTTCTGGCCCTTTCTGGCCTTTGTTGCTTTTGGTCTTTTTTATTCCACTCAGAGTACCCCCCCCCCCTAAAATTTCTCGCAGGGGTGGTTTAGTGGTCATGAACTCCTTTAGTTTTTGATTTTTGGGGGAAACTCTTTATCTCTTCTTCTATTCTGAGTGAAATCCTTGCTGGATAAAGAATTCTTGGCTGCACATTTTTTCCCATTCAGCATGTTGAATATTTCCTGCCACTTTTTTCCTATGTTTCACGTTTCTGTGGATAGTGCTGGTGAGAACCTTATCTGTCTTCCCTTGTAGGTTAAGCACTTTTTTCCCCTTGCAACTTTCAGGAGTCTTTCCTTGTCTATGTATTTTGTGAATTTGACTATGATATGCCTTGGTGATGGCTGGCTTTTATTGAATTTAATGGGATTCCTCTGTGCTTCTTGGATTTTGATGTCTGTGTCCTTCTCCAGATTTGGAAGTTTTCAGTTATAATTTGTTCAAATAAGCCCACCTCCTTTTCTCTCTCTTCACCTTTTGGGACTCCTATGATACAGTCTAGGCCTCATCTTTAAATAGAGGTAGTTATACTATTGATCTCTCAGATAATTGTTGGAAGGTAGTGGTTAATGACATATGAATAATATTTGGGATATAGTTAGGATAATTAAGTGCTCAATAAGCATTGTTTTCCTACAGGCTAGGAAATAATTTCACTGGATGAATACATGTAATGGCCTGAAGTTAACTGAATTAACTATTTAGTTCAAATCTTTCCAAATTCATCTCATTCCTCCAAATGTGTCAAAAGTCTGCTCTGTATGTTTTAGAATAGTTCCCTAAAATTTTGGTACCACAACATTCCTCATTTTCCTCCAGCAAGATTATATGATGTCTTCAGATATTAAACTATTATTTTCCAGTTGTTGTCCCTCCATTCAGCCACCTTTTGACATCTTTGTCTTTCAAAATTAAATTACACTTTACCCAGATAATATATCATTTCATCCAAAGAACCCTTCCTTGATGACTGGCTGGAAGTGGTCTCTTCCTGTTTGAAATAGAAGATATTAAACATTTATTCTTTATTAATGGGTTGTGTAATGCCCACTTCTAAAAATGTGGGGTTATAAGTAAACATGAACAAAAATTATACACATACATATATAATACATATACATACAAAAATATCAGAAAGTCTATATCCTTCAACAAGGTCAATTTGACAGGCTTTGATTTTTGAATTCCATATTGGGAATTTTATTTACAACTGACATTGTGTAATTTTAAATATCTTCAATGGTGGAGAATAGTTACCCTTTCATCTCCACTCCTCACATTAGCCTAACTTTACATATAATCTCTGACCATGTAATTATAGAAATGTATTTGTAAATGTGTCCACACATGAGTATTATTATTTATTTTCAAAGAAAGAGCTTAAAATTTCTATGTCTTACTCTTCTCACTCGAAAAAACCTTATCAAAGTCACTATGAGTCAAAAAGTTATAGCACTAATTCATTCTTTTTTTTTTTTTTAAAGATTTTATTTGTAAGAAAGAAAGAGGCAGAGAGAGAGAGAGAGCTCAAGCAGGGGAGAGGCAGGCATAGGGGGAAGTAGGTTCTATGCTGAGCAAGGAAACCAATGTGGGATTCCATCCCAGGATCCTGGGGTCATGACTTCAGCCAAAAGAAGTCACTTAACCAATTAGGTGTCCCTAATTCATTATTTCTAATGAGATTTTTGCCGATACAAACACATGGTCTTACACTGTATGGATTTGGACAAATGTATAAGCAACATGTAGCCATCATTATAATATCATACAGGTATTTTCACCACCCTAAAATTCCTTCATGCTCTGACTATTCATCCATATCTGCCCACCCGTCCCCCACCCCCTTCCCTGCCACAGGCCCTGGTAACCACTGTTAAGTTTACTGTCTGCATAGTTTTGTCTTTTCCAGAATGTCATATAGTTGGAATCATACAGCCTGTAGCCTTTCATATTGGTCCTTTCACTTAATAATATGCATTTAAATTTCAATTTCAACCATGTCTTTTCATGGCTTCATAGGTCATTTCTGTTTAGTGCTGAATAATAGTCTGTTGCCTGTATGTCCTATGGTTTCTTTAACCATTCACCTACTGAAAGACATCTTGGTTGCTTCTCAGTCTTAGCAATTATGAATAAAGCTGCTGTAAACATCTGTGTGCAGATTTTGTGTGGACATAAATTTTCAGCTCATTTGGATAAATACTAAGGATTGCAAATCCTGGATTGTACAGCAATAGTATGTTTAGCTTTGTAAGAAACCACTAAACTATCTTCCAAAGAAGCTGTATCATTTTACATTCCCACCAGCAATGGATGGGAGTTCCTGTTGCTCCAGAGCCTTGCATCTGATGTTCTTAGTGTTCTGGATATTTGCCATTCTAATAGATATGTAGTGGGATTTTATTCTTATTTTAATTTGCATATTATGAGTTTTTTAAAGCTATAGAGTAATTCTGATTTGTTTTGTATCTTCCAGAATGTTTTGATAAATTTTTGTTTGATGAATGGTTTTATCGAATTGTACCATACAAATGTTCTATCTACAATGATCAATATTTGACTTGTTTTAAATCATTTAATGAATGTTCTTAAAGTGTCAGACACTTGCTTAATATAGATAGATAAAATAAAAGACACAGGCTTGTGGGAGAGTATCATGATAAGCTATATGATGAAGGTCCCAGTAGAGTTTGGTTTCTGCATTTCTGGAGAGGTCTTGCTGGTGTCAACATGCAAAAATGGACTAGAGATGGTTACTGAGGTCATGGCTTTCAAAAGGCCAGGCTTTGGTGGTTAGAGCTAATATTTCTAATTATAGGGGTATGAATAAGGTCGTTTGTCCATGCTTGAGAAATAATAACTTAATCAAAACTTTGACGTTTTTAAAATCTTAGAAAATTATGTAGTATAATTTGTATTATAATTTTTAAACTCTTCTAAGTAATTATAACAGAAAGTATTCATAATTCAATTCAGATGAGGTATGAAACACTTTCTCATCATTATAGATTTACTCCAAATATAAATTTTATGCTAGTTAAGTACCTTTATATTTATGGGCATTGAAGTTTTCAAGTAAGAATATGTGTTACCAGGGAATAATATGTTGAGCTTTTAGCTCTTTGAATAAATAATTTATTATGAATTTAAAATATTTAATATTAAATATTAAGTCTGATCATTTTAATATCTCACCTACTCAATAACTGGATGTCAAATATTCACATCAATGGGCTCTTCAGATCAGGTCAACCCCTTTGTTAAGTCTCTGAGAAACATTTTGGCAAAGTGAGAAAGAGCATTTGGGCTTTGGATTAGAAAACACTTCTCTGACCTTAAGGAAATTCCTTAATTTCCCTAAACCTCTCTTTTCTTATTTGTAAAATGAATAAAATATTAGTTATCTCACCTGCAAGTATTGTGTGAGATACTTTGGGAGAGCCCCTTAGCACTTAGCTGTTGCTTGAGAAATAATAGGTATTATAATTGTTGCTTCCAACTGGTTAGCAAAAAATCTGAAGGGTATTATAGAATAGGTGATAATTTTTAAAAAGTCAAATGGAAAACAACAATGGAGAAGTTACTAATTATGGTCTGGGACCAAGTGCAAGGTGAGTGCAGGTTATCTTCTTGTGCTAGAAAACAAGAAAAAAAAAACAACAACAAAAACTTGAGGACTAGTGGGATCATGCCAAGCAGAGCTATCTTAGAAAGAACACCACTGGCCAATTTTAGGAAAATAAAACAACAAAGAGAACATTAACAATAATTGATAATAATATTGAATTTTTAAAAGATCTATGAGTACTTAGACATAACAAAAGAGAGAGAAGAAGGGATGGGGGCAAGAAAAACACTTATTTTTTAATCAAGGAAATATCCTAGTGAAAAATATAGGAAGAAATGAGATAGCCATGAAATAATTGACTTGGTAAATATCATCGTGGATGCAATTATCATTGAGTAAAGAGTTTATGAGGCACAGTGTTTCAACTATCACCCCACAATTACAAAGAAAAACATGTGTCCATACAATGGTGGACAAATGATAACATTGTTAATCAAATGACAAAATTCATGTCATTAATACTGGGAGAACTTGATATTATGTGTTTCCTTAAGTGATGCAATATGGAGTATCAGCACCATCTGTGTAACATCTCCCATGATGTGTTATTTCAAGAAATGTTTAGCTGCATTTAATCAAGTCTCTAAACCAAACTTACTGGTTACAGGAAAAAGAAGAACAAGTTAAATGACTCCAAAAAGAGACAGTAAGACAAATCTAGAAAGTGGGATATTTTGTAAGATGAGTAGCCAAGTCTTTTTGGGTGACTGTTCTACCTAAACATGAATAGTAGGCATATGCAGTGTGATACTCTTAATTGTAACCTGGATTAAAAAAAGAAAAAAAAAAAAGGAAAAGAAAGTCCTCTTATATTTTGCTAGTATATTGTATGTGTTATACATATGTATTACATATATAATATAACCTATGTTCTTAGGTGTAATAATGGCATTGTGGTTATGTAGAATGATGTCTTTCCCTATACAAGATATTTGCTGAAGTATTCAGAGTTTAAATGTCGTATTGTCTATAACTTTCCAGTGTGGGGAATTTTAACAACTGGTGAATCTAGGTGAGTCATATATGCTGTTCATTGTACAAGCCTTTTATTTTTTCCAAAGTTATGAAATTTTTCAAAACCTTTAAGTGAGAAAAGAAAAACATTGTAAAGTAATTGTTTCATTTTCAAGTTTTAAAATTGTAATTATTGAAAAATTTTCTTTCTTTAATCAGTTAAGATAGACATAGACAATTGTGTCATCATAGAAGAAATTAGCTGTATATGCCAATAAGGCAGAGAATATTAATTTCTTTTGGTGGCAAGGATAATTCTCTCAGAGTATCTCAAGTAATTTTTTTTTTTTTCTCCTCATGGAGATAAATAAGCAAGAATTAGCTTTACACCCTGGTTTGAGAGATGCCAGGAACAGCAGTAGAGCCTGCCCTTTTTGTGACTGCCCTAGTTTAGGAAGTGCAACTGTTTAATATGGTGCCTCTATTAGACAGAGTATCTTGTTTCTTCAGCAACAGGAACTTGATGTTCTTCCAAAATTCTTGATTCTTTCTACCATTTTGTTCCTACCAAATTACATTTATCTCCCATACTCTGTGACATTTTTTTCTCATTTAGCTCTTTTTCTTCTTTCCCACTAATGACTTCTGTTGTATCATGGCATCTATGCTGCTCATTCTTTGTACCTTTTTCAACTTTGCACCTTCTGCCAATTGACTGACTTTCATCTTATATATCTGGTTTGAATTCTCCCAAAGGAAAATAAAATACAAATAAGTAAGTTGATTATCACTCCTGGTTGAACAGAACTTTTGTTTATCTATGGTCACTTAGTGGGTGAGATGGCAAGCCTTGAGATATTCAGTCCTCCTGTCTTGGCTCAAACAGGTGTGTTGGGTCAGAGAAAAAGTTGTGGATGTTACATAATAAAGCCATCTATGTGTAAAGAACACCGTAGGGGTACTACTTGGGCAGGATCTGTCATGTGAGGGTTATAGTTTCCCTGAGAATGAAGCAGTGGTAGGGCAAGAAGCTTGAGGGCCATTTATGGTGCATAAAACCAGCTTTCTCTTTACATTTTGTTCACCTTGCCCAAATATTGCTTCAAGAAAGTAGAGTGTCTTTTCACAATGTGAGAATTTTATTTGCCACATAATTCATGGGTCCACCTTTCAAAGATCTAGGAGGTTGTGTTTTGAAATCTGTGAACTTTTAGTTATTCAAGAGCTTATATTAGTCTCAGATGTCCACTGGGGAGGGAGAGAGAACACTCCTGCATTTAATAGCCCTGATCTTTCTGCCAGCTACAGCTGGGGTTGGCATGTAAGTGGTCTTGCAACATTACTTCCTTATCCTTTGTATATCCTGCATGCAGAGAACACCAAAGTGGAGCATTTCTAATCTTGACAAGCAAATGAGTCATTTCTGGGGGATTTGTCATAGTCAACAAAACTTAGACAATTTATTTATCTATTTGGACTTAGAAGAGTGTCACAGCAGTCTGCATTTTGGATTTCTGGAATACCCATTATATAGTAGGTATAAAGATGCTGGACTGCAAATAAAGTGTTTATTTTTTTCAAGTAAAAAATTCAAAATTGGCATTCATGGATAGTTGGAAATGTCATTTAATGGGGATAACACTAAATTATTAAGAAATGGGTTTGGACACACCCATTAGTAACGGTAATTGGGAGCTTATGGAGGGAGAGGGTAAATCACCCATGTCTGAAGGAAAGAAGTGTTTACACATGTAGTAAATCAATTTTGTAGATTGCCTGCTACCAATGATTAATTTAGCAATTTGTAATAGTAATTTCACATAGTAATTTCTATACCATTAAGAGTAGATTTAAAAAAAAGTCAATTAATCTATCATATCTATTAATCCACCATACCAATATATCCTGATTATTATAAGGATTAGAGTAAGACAATGATAGGTAAATTTAACACAACCTGTTTTGGTGAGTATATCTAATGTGAAAAGCATCAGGCTTGATAGAAGATGGCAGAGGAGGAGGTAAGGAGTCATAGAGCCTGAGTTTGGATCTCAGCTCCTGCTCTTAGATGTTGACACTGGTGGAATGACAACCTCTCTGAGTTTTGGTTTGTTCATCTGCAAAACAAGAATGATCCTGAAGATAATCTACCTCATAGGGTTGGTGTGAAGTCTTGACGGTGCAAGCAAGGCACTTAGACCCTGACTTTTCGTATGTAGTTAATAAATCTATGTGTTATCTATGTGTTATTGGCAAGAAGTGATACACATATGAACCCCTGTCTTATTGGGGGAAAAGAAATGTAACACATATTATGAGGCAGAGTAAAATAAGTGCAAACGAATTATTAATGAGATTGAAAAACAAGGAGAAATTAACTCTAACTAGGGTGACCAGAAGAAATTACGGTTGTCATTTATAGAGAAGGAGGTCCCTCAGAATTTTGGTAAGTCTATATGTTGTCACAACCCCCCAGAGATTGTCATTTTGCAAATGCAGACGATGAGGCTCAGAGAGATTAAACAGCTTATGCAAAGTCACACAGGTGGGAAGCAGAAGCACATTAGGAAAGTTATATTCATCAGATTCCAGTGATTTTCTATAAGTTAAAAAAGTTACTTTATTTTTCAGTTTTTTTGAGTAAAAGAGTATTAGACTTTTTCTCCCCCTCAACATTTGCTCAAGCTATAGACATGGTCCCTACTAAAGCAATTGTTTCAAGTTGTATAAGGCAGATTCCTGCATGTAAAAAGAACAGATTTTGAGACTATGCCAATGTTTTTACAGTTTATACATTAGCTCTCTTTTTCACTTATTTTTCCAGCTTTATTGAGATATAATTGACATATAACATTGTGTAGGTATAATTTATACTGTGTAATGATTTGATATATGTATATACTACAAAATGATTACCATGATAAATTTAACTGTTACATCTATCTCCTCACATAGTTAGATTTTTTTTTAATGTGGTAAGAACTTGAAAGATCTCCTTTTGTAGTAACTTTTGAATATATGATACAATATTGTTAAATATGGTCACCATGCTGTCTGTTACATCCCCAGCATTTATTCATCTTATAATTGGAAGTCTGCACCTTCTGCACCATCTTCATCCATTTGCCTTGTTCCCATCACTACTTTACTCCTTTCCTCCAATGGTCACATTTGCATGAGTCTGCAAGGGTAAGGCATATGAACAGATTATTTTACATAGTCTCACTGCAAATAGGTTTCCTTGTGTTCTGTATGTAATGTTTCATGATAAGTCAGTTCAGATGTACAGGTGGAACCTGAAATATGTTTGCAATTTGTCATTTGAAAATTAGCTAGAAGAAGACTCAGAAGGTCAGAACTGACTTTGTGAAACCATTTGGAAAAAAATCATGGGTTCCATGATTTGGTTCACATGTTTGGAAAATGTATTTAATGAAATATCATGTATGCTTAAAAACATGACGTACTTCTAGTATATCTTTAGAGAATATTTTGTAATTTATGTCTGGGGCTTCTAGGGCTATGCAATGGCACATACTTGATAATTTTTCCAAGAGACATTTAAGTATAGAATGTAAATAGAAGAGAGGACATTGAAATTATTATTATTATTTTAATAAACCCCTGTGTAATGCTTACTAAGTGTCAGGCATCCTTCTATGTGTTTTGCAAATGTTAACACATTTGATGCTTATAACAATCATGTAAGTGTTGAGTAACATCATTATTTGTAGTTTACAAATGGGGTAACAGACCCACAGGCTAAGTGCAATGCAATTCTAACTTTACAAGTGAAAGGCAAACAATCCCTAAAGAGGTTGCCCTCACTTTATTCACTAGCTGCAAGTTGTGGGGGTTCTCAGGGCACCCACACTTTTGACAAATAGGTACAAATTTGGGGGGGAGTCACAGAACTCAGGAAAGCCCTATATTATGGCCACAATTTTATTGTTAAGGATACTTTTCAGGACCAGTGAAATGAGGAGATACATAGGGCAGGGTTTGGGAGTGTCACAAATGTAAAGCTTCTACGTCCTTAGGACATGTCATCGTCCTTGCACATGTGCACGACTAACCAGGAAGTTCAACCAAACTTTGATGTCCAGGGTTTATATCATTATGTAGGCACAAGTGATTAAATTATTGGCTGCAAAACTGAACTCAATCTCTGGCTCTCTTTCTCTCTCTGGAGATAGGGCTAAAATTACTTTTCTCAAAGCTTCGACTGTCTAGTCCCGAAGTTTGTCCTTCCAGCATGATACAGCCCACTGCCATCCTGAAACTGTTTTGGGGTCCACCTTGACTAACTTTGGCAGAAGAGGCTCTTCACCTCAAGCAGTGTTTCTCCAATGTCTGCCTCATTCAATTCTCTTATTGCACGAATTGTATCTTATTTAATCATTATAAGAACTCTAAAGTAGGAAATGCTATTCCTACTTTACAGAAGACAGAAAATAAGGTCCAGATAAGTTATACTTCCACTTGTATAAGGAGACTATAACCCAGGCTCTCAATGTTTAATGGGAAGGCCCAGGGAAAACATTTGTTTCTCTTCACCATCAGTTGGTAGGACAGGACACTAAAAAAGTTAAATCACGATTTTCATTTACATATAAAATGAACACATGTTAAAGATTTTTATTGAACTCATAATTATTGAGGGATCGAGGCAGAATTTATAAATTTGAACAAGCAAAATGGCAGAGGTATTATGGATTAGAAATACTGAAGTGTATTTGTAAAACTATGCAAACTTTTTTTTTCTTCTCTTTTTTTGGACATGGGGAGAGTTGTCTCTTCAAATAGCACAATTTATTTGCATACCCAAAGACAAGAATCATTTACATTGCAGTCAGTGATCTGCCAATCGCAATGAAAAGGTCAAGGGCCTCCTCTGATTCAGATTCAGATAACAGAAGCCTGTGCTCTAAAGGAGGAGTAGTTTGACAGGGAGCACAAATGTTTGCTTATGCCATCAAATGAAGATTAATGAGGTTATCAGTTTAAGATGACTTCAGGGGGCGCCTGGGTGGCTTAGTGGGGTAAAGCCTCTGCCTTTGGCTCAGGTCATGATCCCAGGGTCCTGGGATCGAAACCCAGGTCGGGCTCTCTGCTCAGCAGGGAACCTGCCCACCCCCCCCCCCCTGCTATCTCTCTGTCTCGGCCTGCCTCTCTGCCTACTTGTGGCCTCTGTCTGTCAAAAAAAAAAAAAAAATCTTTAAAAAAGATGACTTGGGCTTCCTACAAATGGAAACACGTAAGAATGCAATAATCCTTAAGGTTTTTAATTCTAGGATACTTTTGCCTATACCTTAATTGTAGAAACTCATGTTTGAATATGTTACTTGGCTCCCTAGAATTTTAAATGAAATATTTTAAGAAATCTGGGGGAACTTCTAGGAATGTATAAAGCTAAAAGGAGAAAAAGTTCAACCATTTGGGAATATTCCCTATATCTCATTAAAAAAAGTAAAACTGATCCAGAATTGTATTTACAAGGTAAAATTTTTATGAGTAGAAAATTCATATGAGACAGAGAGATAAAATTTTAAAGATCACTTATCACCCACAACTGACTTTACAATATTAGCTGCTATCAGCAATGTAAGTATCTTTTATTTCCTGAAAAGGATTATATAATATATAATATATTATATATATAAGACAGTATTTTATATAATATATTATATATAATATATATAACATATGTATATGTATGTGTTATATATATTTAATTATATATAAATATAATTTTATATATATCATATATAATACAGTGTTCTAAAATTTACGGTTTTAAAATTAATAGTGTATCTTGAAGAGTTTTTCATGTATGTGAGCACAAGTCTACTTCATTATTTTTAGCGATTGGATAGAATGCCATTGTAAGGATAAAATGAATAGACTGTAGAGGAAACAGAGCTTACCTGAATGGGAGTAAAGAGAGGCTTTTTATTCAAAGCTCAACACAGCAAGGGAGACATTCACCATTGCTGTGTTTGGTAGACACCCCGAGGCTATCAGGGGAGTGGGAAGATTTATAGGGACAAAGGGGAGGGCTTGGGTGTCCACCATTTTTCTGTCCCATCCCTTTTTATTGCTCTCAAATCCTCTTTTCCAGACACCACCACTTACCCCTATATTCTAGTTGTTTCTTCTGGAATTTGTGCATCTCCAGTGTTATAAATAAGATGTGTATCCTGCCATTTTATAACTATGAATTTTAGGGAGTATCAACTTACTAGTTGATCATGGTGGCTGAGAATTGAACTCTCTTATACTGTGTTTTGTACCTTCTTCCCTCCTTTCAAGGTAGTTTCATTATTGTTAATTCTGTTTGACATTCACTGGACTTCCTTTATCTGAGGATTCATGTATTTCAACAATTTGGGTAAAATTTTAGGCATCCCCTTTTTGAATGTTGCACTTTTCAATTTTCCTTATAATTCACGTCTAGAGCTCAGAATACACATATAGTGGACTTCCTTTTTTTTTTTTTACCTTTTCTTCCATGTCTCTTAATCTCATAATTTCTATATAATTTTTTTCAGATTTATCACCCAATTCACTAATTGTTTTTTGCTTTCTATTGTGGTGTTTTATATTTCCATTAAGTTTTAAATTTTATTATAATTTTCATTTCTAAAAGTTATTTTTTAAAGTTGCTTGTTCATTTTTTTGTACTTTTGCTTTGATCCCCTCTGATTGCATTACACATAGTTACTCTATGCTCTTTATCCAGTATCTCTGGTCTTTATTGGTTTGGTTTGGTGTTTCAGGTGATTTTCACGGAAGGTATTTTATTTCTTTAGATTACTTCTGATTTATTTAATTAATTTATTTGTTTGTAATGTGAGCATATAATTGTAACCACCTCTCTGAGTCCTGTGAAGCTTAAGTGAAAGGAGTTTTGACCTAGGATGGAGTTGCTTTTGCTTTTACCGAGTACTTGTGGCAACTATTAACTTGTGTCCACTTTTAACTGAAATTCTCACTTTGCTCCTTTTCTATTGCACATGGTATACATTTCTGCCATGGTGGGTAGTTTAGATTTTTTTTTTTCCCCAGAGACATAATTTTTTCTTTCCTTTCTATCTCTTTTATGCAGTTTTCTTCTATTTCAGTGTTTTTCTTCAAGTGTGGCTCTCCTTAAGCCCCAGCTGTATCTATGCTATGTCTTCAGTCTGCTTTCCTCTTCTGTCTAGATCCAAGGCTCAGTCCCAGTACCCCAACCCTCTCCTCCACCCAACCAGGCCCTTTCACCACCAGCCCATGGGGCTCTGATCATGCTTTTGGTGTATGGGGCAGTTCCCATCACTGGAGTGGTGTTTTTACTTCAATGTAATGTGACCCCTCTTACTTCCCTGTATGGTCTTCTATTAATGTCAAAAGTTTTTTTTTTTTCCTCTCAATTTTTGTTTTTGACATACACTTCAGGAGGATTTTGAAATCTTTATTCAAGATGTTATTGGAAATAAAGTTCTTAACTCAATTTATACATCATGAATTCATTAAATTCTCTATCTTCTTCAATTATATGCAAAACAGCAAGTAGAGTTGTGTTCATTTTATTAGTAAGTCCTGGTTCCACTATTACTAGTATGGGTTTGTAAGATCTTTAAAACTTATATCCAAGTTTCTGTATCCTAAATTTATTGAGAATTAATACAAAATAATCTACTACGTTGAATGCCAGCTTCATCAAAATGTCACTAAAACAAACTGTTGTTAAGTCAAAGCTGAACTTATTTTTATGATATAAAGAGCAGTACCTTGAGAAAAACTTATTAGTGTCTCAGATGGGAGATGGCAAAGTTGGGATATTCATGAAGTTTTGGAAGTCTGATTTACAGCAGGTCTTTTAGTACAGAGGCATGGTTTTGATTAGGTAAGGATCATGATATAATTGCTTAGGACTGGTGTGCACAGCAAAAATTTTTGGATAATGGTTTCAAAGAGTCTTGGGCTGTAAATTGTCTTTTAATTCTTCCTATTGAGGATTTGATGGGTCTTTCATGAAGATCCTGGAATGGTAAATAAAGTGCTTTGCAACTTTGATATTTCTGGGCAGATGTTTATATTCCTGAAATAGTAAAGTCCTATTAATATGAACAGTAAGCTGTATGGTATAGATGTTTTCAGTTCTCAGGCACAAAATAGTACTTGCTTGAGAATACTTTATAAAATACTTTTTAAAACTTAATGATAAAGGAACATCATTACAGAGTCATGCAGTGCTACAAAATTTAAAAAAAAATGACTATGGTGCTAAATACACTTTTCTCAACAAGATTGTCTGTTGTGGTAAAAGGATAAAAGTGTTCTCTGAAATTATTTAATGGAATGAAAATGATGAGGCACCGTCAGACATTCTAATTTGCATGAAAACTGAAGTGATGTTTTGGGGATACTACTTTATTGAAATGTTTGTGTTGATGCCACTAGCCTTGTTCCGAGGGTCAGTTTTCTTCTGCAATCCTATTGGTGTTCTCAGGGGCCAACAGAGGGCAAAAGTGCCTTTTCTGAGGCTTTAACCTTTGGGTGAATAGGAGGAAAGAAGGATCCCTAAGGTGACTTCTGTCTTGAGTTTTGCTGTTTTGTCCATTATATATGATTTAAACAAAGACACCATCAACTGGAAGATGATTCATTGTTTTACGTATTGCTAATAAATTCTGCCAATGGAACTATGTAAAAATGCACACTTACCACCTAGAATTTTCATTTTATAGTTATTAAATAGCTCTTTTATATTTAGAAATTTACTTTTGTCACATATTATTCTTGGACACAGATACAAAGAATATATCCAAACAAATAATGCTTTCACATTCAGGTCGCAACTATTCAGAAATACCTTTCAACTCATTCCAGTCATTGATGTTAGTCTTTCCAATAATATCATCAGCTGTTTAATCAAGAATGTGGCTAGTACAGCATGTCTGGAGAATTTTTTCCCCATCATTTCTTTTATTTTCTTTCAAAGACACCCATTCTTTAAAGTGTGATGCTGGTACTTTTTTTGGTCTTATGGGTTAATATCAAAGGTTTTCAGATAACAACCAGGATTTCTATTTCTACCTCAAAGGGTCCTCAAATAGTTTGCATGCTGATATTTATACCACAAGGAAAAATAACCAAGTTGGTTCACATGCAGCTACTGGCAACTACATTATGACTATAGCCTGACTGCTGGTGTATCTTGAAATAAATGAAAGATACAATTTTGTATAGAAAAAGCTTCCGACTATAGTATTTCTTCTTAATCTTTTTAAATATATTCTTTACTATGTAATCTTGTTAACTTGATTTTCTAGCCCTCTGGGAAGGCTTCATTTTTGCTTTAAATATTTAACTCTGGGACTGAGTGCCCAGGCAGACCCTCTGCAGAGCTTGGAAGGCTAGTCCCCTTTCCAATAAAAGTCTCACCCTGAAGGCTGTAATGTACAACTTGCTAAATGGCATTTTACTGGTAAAACATACTTGATTCCCAAGAGGTATAACTGGAAGTTTCAATTCCAATTGACAGCATGACATCAAATCAAGGAATGGGCTTTGGAAAGCTCACCACTTCAGAAAGAGAAGTAATATTAATATGTCCCTTCTGGACTAAGTTATATGACTCCCAGGGGGTCCATGTGTGTGAGCTGGACTACTGTCTGGTCTTGGAATGAAGTGAGACTAATAAATTCATTTAAAATGTCAGCGTCAGTTTTAACTACACGAACGGAGTGGTCCCCAAGCAGAAAAACCAACAATTTAGTCCTTTGCTATTCAAATTTCTATTATACTCAGCAAGAAATGAATCTCCAACTGGTGGAGTAATTTTAGTGCTTGTGAGTTCTTCTCAGTGAATTTGGATAATATGCTGCTGACTATAATGTTATGAGGGAAAGTAGAAAAACAAGGCCCAATGTAGTTTACAAATTTTGTAAATATATTCTCTAATCTTAAAGAACATTGTAAACAATGACCTTAAGACATTATTATTGCTTTTTTTTCCTTAATGTATCAGCCACTGGAAAGTTCTATGAACTTTCAGTATTTCAGTATTTCCTAAATTCAGTATTTCCTAAATTCAGTATTTCCTAAATTCGCTCAGCTCAATTTTTTCTTTTAATTTGGCTAGCATTACCAATCATTTGTTTTTGGTATGGAAGGGCAAAAAATTTACCCCTTGTCCTTCTCCTGAGGTTAATGTAATACATTGGTTCCAGAGCAAAGACCATTATCCATACTGGGATTAGGGCATGGGTAGGTCATCATTATTAAAGCCTCATTTACATAAGAATCCTGATCAAGGCAATACTGAACACAAAAGGCACAGACCCTGGTTTGTCATGCCTTCTCTCTTAGTTCACTTTCTAGTTGAGGAAGGAAAACATACACACAAACTTGTGAATAGGAACAGGAGCAGTAAGTGCAGAAAGACTGGAGGGACATCAGCAATACATGCTTGTAGATATTGAAGGGAGGGCTAATTAATTGTTGACTGCTGAGCTGGAGGGAGTTTGGAGCAGGAGGCAGAGTTTGTGGTAAGTTTCAGTGACATTTCTCACTGGTTTTAAAAGCAACGGGGCGAGCACGTTCATCTTGTGTGTTTGGGCTTTCTGTAGTTCATGAGAAGTTTCTCACTGTAGCAAAGCCAGCGGACTTGGCAAAAATGACTTGGGTGGGTGCACCAGAAGCCAGGGAATGCTGTCATTTTTGTTTACGTGGGTGGGGAGCGGGGCGGGAGGCTAAACAGGATTCAGCAAGTAACTTGTTGGGGTGCACAGCCCGGCCCATTCTAGCTTTTTTTTCCAGATTACATTCTTTTTCTGAACTGCCTGACCTTGCAGGGTGCCGCACTGAACAGCTCCCTGCCCTGAGGGGCAAAAGTATAAATCCTCTGGGTTCCATTATGATGGGAATGAGGCCCAGGAAAGGTGCTGCAAGTAGCTGTCCCAGGGTCCTCTTCTCACATTTGTGGGAGGGCAGGAGAATCGCTTGCTTCTTTCTCTCACAAGGAACTCTCTGCCGGCCTGTTTCCTGCAGACACTGCCTCGCACCATTTACAAAAGAAGTGCCCAAGTGGCAAATGCTCGCTCATGTATAAACTATATTCAGAAGTTGATGATGTTCACGTTTGGCAACAAAATCTGCATTTTTTGCTTACCGTCGGGTTTCTTAATGACGTCCTAGAGATTCGGAATTGTGATCTAGCAACTGTTTGTTTTTGTAAGAAAGCATGCTGCCAGGCTTCTTTTATGATTCGTCAGTCAAAATGTCACTTGACATTTTCAGTCATAACCTAAGCTACTCTCAGGGTAAGGAGAGCTTTGGGATAAGGCTTCTCAAAGAAAGTTTAGTTACCAGAGTGAGCAGCCAAACTTTGTGGAAAAAAGCAAAGGGGGATCCTTCTTTATTCCCTGCTGGTAACATTCTTCAATATTACTGAGTGAAGAATTGGGCCTGGGCCAACGCCCTTAATGCTGAATTGGATTAGCAAATAGGCATAATTTTGATTTAAAAAAGTATCCCCACACTTTCTTAATTGTCACATGATGTTTTTTCTCTCCCATTTTATTTGGACTGCAGTATGTTTACTTAGCTTCCTTAAATTTTATCACTTTAAATTTACAATTTAATAAATTTTACAAATTTAATAAAAGCCTATTATTAAAAAAAACAAATAATATTAAAAAATAGTTTTACCACCTCATGTAAGATGACATTTACATGTAAGTATATGTTATTTCCTTCTCTAAGATAGTTTTAAAAAATTTTAAATTATGGTCATCTTTATTACTAAGGTATAATTTTCAGAAAGCTGAAATCATGGCTCTTATGAAAATGTAAACATGTATCAAAGATGATATTAAACTCCTTATTTAATGAGGAAACACATAAGATATTCAAACTTGTTCAAATGAGAATATGAAGAATATATAAATTTGTATATTATAGGTATACATGCAGATATATATATATATATATATATATATATATACACATACAATCAGGAATGCTGAAATGAATTTTCTAAAGATTTAATTATTTAATTAATTTATTTATAGTTAGTTGGGGTGGGAAGAGGCAGAGGAGGAAGGAGAGAAATCCCAAGCAGACCTCCAACTGAGTGCTGAGCCCAACACGGGGCTTGATCCCATGACCTGGAGATAATGACTTGAGCTGAAATCAAGAGCTGGTTGCTTAACCGACTGAGCTATCCAGGTGCCCATGGATTTACTAATGGGTGGTGCAAAACTGATTCATAATGCATAGGAATAAAATGTAGTGTATCAATAGGTGTTAAGCATCATCTAATATTCCTGCCAACAAGATTCATTTGCATTCACTTAGACAAGAATAATTTATATTTATATCAGTTTTCTACAACTTGATTTCTACCCTTACAGAGTTTTAAAATATAGTCTAATCATCAGAAATACAATCAAAGGTATGTGGTTCAAGCAACATCAGATAACCCCTGGAGGACACCTACTAATTTCTTTTGCCCATTTCCAACTCTTGGACAGTTTTCCTGGTATTACATTTAATTAAGTTTCTAAATCTGGTGAGAGGTAAATCTCTCTTCCCATTCGGAAAGAAGGCATGAGCTATCGTACATTTTCACAAGTTCATTCGTTATGGAGTGTAAGGCCTAAAATTAAGGTCCAATTATCATGTACTGCCTTGACTTTTGGTGTAACTGGGAGGGCCTCAAATGGGCTTAGCTGTACGTTCTCTTTCCCACTCTATAGCCATGGATAAGGACCCTTATCCAAACAGCTTGTCTTATCTAGGGGACCAGGCACAGTCTTGTTTATCCCTGAGTGTAGGTGTCATTCTCTGCTTGTTGAATAACAATTCAGCAAGTCAATCACATCCATCCGTGGTACCAGAGGGCACCTCACCCTCTTGATACTACAAAACCTGTCTCCCACAGACCCTGGTTGTCCATTCTGGTCCTAAGTGCTGCTCCTGTATGATCTTGTGAGGTGCCCTCCCGTCCCAGAGTGTCAGTACATGTGACTGGTGCTACTGTCAATCTCATTCTGTCTAGTGTTCGGTGTTGGGTGTCCAGCCATCCCCAAAACCAGATGGTAGGAATGGCTCCATCCCAACAGGATGAATAGGAGTCATGGCAACATAAGCATGGAGATTAGATTAGAACACGGGGAGTGAAAAGCACAATCTGATGGGAAAGGAACCAAGGTCCAGCTGAAATGGCTGGTGAGACTTATGTTATGGGCTGTAAGAATCCTCTAGATAGAAGAAAATCCACCTGTAAATATATGAACCAAAGGGCAGAGTTTAGCTTTGTTAAGAGACTGAAAGTTTTTCCTAAATGGCAGGAGTGTATGGAGAGGCTTGAGCTTGATTACTTAGAGAGCAGCTGGACAGATAGTAGCCGTGGAAGCCAAGTTTAAATAATCATTAAATAATCATAAGCCAAGTGCTTAAATAATCATTATATCTTCACGAGAGAATGAAGAGCATTTAGACTGGAGATTAGGAGCCAAACGGGAGGTCTTAAAAGCAACCTAGGTATAAATGTGGTGTCTTTTTCAAGAGTGGAGATAGAAAGAAATGGACTTGGGGCATCTGGGTGGCACAGTCAGTTAAGTGTCAGACTCTTGGTTTTGGCTCAGTTCACGATCTCAGGTCATGAGATTGAGCTCCATGTAGGGCTCTACACTTAGTCCCTAAGTGTAGGGACTAAGGTCTTCACAAGAGAAGACCTAAGAAAGCTTGAGTTGCTTTCTCCCTCTGCCCTCCTCTCTCTCTCTCTCTCAAATAAATCTTTGAAAAAAAAAAAGAAATGTATTTAACTTAGGAAATATTGAGGAAGCAGGATTTAGAGGGTTTGGTGATGAATTAGACGTGGGTGGGGTTGCTAGATTTAGCAAATAAACATCCAGGACACACAGCTACATTTGAATTTCAGATAAAGTATAAGTATGCTCCATGAGTCATTGGGACAGGTACTAAAACATTATACATTGTCTAACTGAAAGTCCAATGTACTGGGGGACCTGTATTTTACCAGGCAACCCTAAGTGTGTGGTGGAGGAAGATGGAAGAGTTGGGATGACTCCCAAGGTTTGGAACTGAAAGGTTGTTAGAGGAGTGAAATGGTCTTAGCTGTAGGTACTCACCCAGAATATGAATGTCGATTGGAAATCTAACACTCCCTGAGAAGAACTCACATCAAAAACACAACTTTCTAAAGATGATTTTACATTATTATGCTCTTCACAAAACATGGTATGATTTGAATTTTTTTTTTCTTGGAAAAAGTGGAAAAGGAAGAACTCTCCAAAATAGAATAGAGTAGAAAATGAGAAGACAAAGGTCCTGGCACAAGTAACTGTATGTGAGCAAATAAGCAGGGTTCAAGATTGAGGAAACCCTGATTTTGGATTGTTTTGTTATTAGGTAACTATAGTCATGCTCACCTCTGCTTTTTAATATGATTGTATGTGAGTTTTACTTTATATTAAGGGAAGCTGCCCTACTTATCAGTGTGGCAGGGGTACTAACGTTTCAAGGGCAAATAAAGGAGATTCTGGATATTAAATCTCAGCATCTATGGTAATGCATCACAAAAATTAATCTGGACTGGATTATAAACCCAAAAGTAAAAGCTAAATTTACAGAACTTCTAAAAGAAAGCAGAAGTTATCTTCAGAATCACAGGATAAATAGAATTTTCTTAAATAAGGTGTAGGAAGGAGAAAACCATAAAAGAAGAAAATTATGTTAGATTTTATAAAAATTAGAATTTTATTTGTAAAAGACTTTGTTAAGAAAATGAAAGGACAAACCATAGCTGAGCATAATATTCAGAATACCTTTATCTGACAAAGGAATTGTATTAAGAATATTCTTAAAACTTCTAAATCTTGATAATAAAAGACAAAGCTAATATAAGATAAGGAAGACATTGAAAGAGATACTTCACAAGAGAAGACCTATGGGCAGCCAGTAAACTAGGCGAAGGTAAGCAACAATGCTAGTATTCAGGGAAATATATTTTGCCAAAGACTATAAGAAATGGCACTTACCCATTAGAGTGACTGAAATGAAAAAGGGTGACAGTTCCGTTGGAAGGATGTGGGACAATTGGACCTCATACATGCTAGAGGGAAAATAAAATGGTACAACCTCTTTGGAAAATAGTTTGGCACCTTCTTATAAAATTAAATGTATATTTATCATAGGATCCAGAAATTCCTCTCCTATGTATTTATATAAAGGAAATGAAAACATTCCCACAAGAAGATTTATATTAGAACATTCATTGATGTTTTATTCATAATAACCCCAAGCAGAAAAAAAAAAAAATCCAGTTATCTGTCAACCAGTGAAGAAGCAAGCCATGGTATGATCATACAATGGAGGAACACTCAGCGAAAAAAGGATCAAGCTACCGAGGCACAGAACAACCCTGAAGTGTTTCAAAAACTATGTTGAGGGATAAAAGCCAGACGCAAAAGAGAGCAGAAGGAATATGTTTTCCCAGATAAGGGGCTCAGGTTTGTTCTCTGGACTCACTTGGTCTCATGCAAATTACTTAGGCTCAGTGTGGATCAGATGAAAAGTCTTAGTGGATATCCAAGTAGTAAGTGAGGATTCAATCCATCAGTCCTTTTCTCTTACTCATTTGTGTTCCTGCTCTTGGTAACAACTGATTAAGTAGCTTGAAGAGGGCGCCTGCATGGCTCAGTTGGTTAAGCAACTGTCGTCAGCTCAGGTCATGATTGTGGAGTCTCGGGATTGAGTCTCACATTGGGCTCCCAGCTCCAAGGGGGGTCTGCTTCTCCCTCTGACCTGCTCCCCTCTCATGCTCTCTCTCTCACTCTTTCTGTCTCAAATAAAAATAATTTTGAAAAAAAAAAAAAAAAGAGATAGCTTCAAGAATTTGGTGACATCCAGACAAGGGTTGGTTTCAGGTACACAGAACCAACTGAGAGTATCAAAAAAAGAAAGACTTGAGAGAAGATATATGTATTTTTAAAGAGCATTATATTTAAAAATTACGTGGTATTATTTTGGAATATTTTGCTTAATCACTGAGAATCCTTTTTAAAAAGCTGCTCAACATTATTTCTTTAGTAAGAACTACTTTAAATAAAATTTTTTCTGTGGAAAATATCTTTTCCCCAAAATAAATCTCTGTCTTACTTTAGAGATAGTTTTAGTAATTTAAAGCATTCACAGCTTCTCAAAGCTGTGATAGACCTATCAGATAGACCTATCAGTTTAAGATAAGTGAAATAAAAATGAGAACATGGAGCTTTATAACATGCAAGTTAACACTAATGTATGCTTGAGATTATGATCACATTGTTTACAGTTTATTCAATTTAAATATTCTCACAGCTGCAGTGAGAATTTTCAAGACTCAGAAAAGGGAAATCTTGCATTGGAGAGAATCCAGTAGTATAACTATTTAATAGAATTGACAAATTTCTTTCAATGAGTTACTTTAAAACTTATGAAATAATCGCCCAACTGAATGGAAATGAGGGACATACTAGCTCAATTTAGAACGTTATACCATTCTCCCTGAAATAAATAAAGGAAAAATGAAGAGAAAATATGTTTTGCTTTTTTATTTAACTTGTTTATAGATGTTACCTGATTTTAGAATGGTTAAAAATGTGCAAATTCATGAATTCTGCTTCTGCAGATGCTTCCATTTTAAATCCTATATATTATTATTTAATATGATTTTCTTCATTCTAAAGATTGTATGTATGTATGTATGTATGTATTCATTTAGTGTGAGCAGTGGGAGGAACAGAAGGAGAGGGAGAGAGAATCTCAGGCATACTCCCCAACCAGTACTGACCTGGACACGGGGCTTGATCTCGCCACCCTGAGATCATGACCTGAGTTGGAATCAAGAGTTGGACACTTAACTGGCAGAGTCACCCAGGGGCCCCTTAATATGATTTTCTAACTGAAGCAAACTGATACTAAACTAAAGAGATAGCACGTGCCAAAACAGAGGCCAGCACCAAATGTGGTGACGGGAACACGGCGTCCTGGAATTTAAAAAGAAATGTTGAGGAAGGCTTTGAACTGACAAGGGACCTAGACTGGTCCATATTCATTACATTTCAAAAGATTGGGCTCCTCCATCTGACTACAATCTGTCACCTTTCTGAGCTTACTATTTTTCATTGGTTTCCAGCTGGGGCTTCTAGATATGTAATTAAATCATCTGTAATAATTGCAGTGGTGTTTTATTCTCCTTAACATTTTTTCTTCTCATTTATATTTAGACTGTATTTCACTGACTGGTACTTACAGGAGAATGTTAAATAATTATGGAAATTAGAGGTGTCCTTGTCTGCTATTGAATTTAATATGAATGCTTTTAATTTAACCATTTGACACAACTTTTGCTTATTTTATGAATACTTATGTGTAAATATGTATACGTATATATCACATTAAATATTCATCTAATCTTATTCTAAGTCTGAAAAAATAATTAACTGTATAAAGCAAATATTACAAATTAAGTTTTGGGTACCTATTAGGAGACCACAGACTTTTTCTCCTTTGATTTATAAATGTGGTGAAATTTATTTATTAAATTATTATTTATTTATTAATAAAATAAATTTATTTATTAATTATTGCATGACTCCATTTACAAATGTTTTATTTAGTACCTTAATATCCAAACTTCTTAGTGACATTTGTCTATAATTTCTTGTGATATATAAAATTTTGGTATTATTTTACACAAAGATTATTTTTTCTTTTTATGGAATAAAGAGTAGTTTGGATAAAACAAGCTTTATATGTTAAACATTGGAACCCCCTCCCCCCAATACTATCCAGGCCTTGGAAGGTAGTCTTTGGTAAGATTTTCAATGTATTCTATGGTTATATATAATTTTCCATGAATTAATTGACCCATTTTATTCAATAGGGATTTTCAAGTTGTTTATTAGTATATAAGATGGCTGGTGTTAACATTAAAAATGGGAATTTGATTTTAAATTTCATAGTGTATATGTTTCAATTCAATCTTAATGAAAAAGCTATAGTTCTATTACCATTCGACATACTTGAGTAGAATTCACGTTGAGTAGAACAAAGCCACATGTGCGCCATATAGTCAAAATAACTTATTGATGCAGCATGTTGAAAATAGATTCCTGTCCAAAATTTGGGCCATGGGTCCCTCTGAAAACAGGGACTGTGCTTTACTCAAATATATATGCATTTTTGATCGTCTGCACTTAAATGTTGACCTGGCATATAGTGTATGTTCAGTAAATATTTGTTTCTCTTTTTTAAACATATGAATGAGTCAGCCAGCATAAACATACCTTTTTTTCAGGGTTGGCAAAACCATGGCTGAAGACAAAGCACGGGGACTCCTACTGAACCCATTTCAGCCCAAGAGCCAAACCATGACCAGAACAAGTATTTCTGTTAGCTTTTCTCTCAGAAACTGCAAAATACATCAGGCTGGCAACTGGTGCTGGATTTTCCCTGATTTATCTTATCAGAGTTTCATCATCTTTAGGGAGAAGAATCCATTGTTTTGTTTTGGAAATAGGAAAAAAAAAAAAAAAAAGGAAAGTTAAAAGAGCAGTAAAATGTTAAGATTTCCCATGAGGGGAAAATCTATTTTATCTGTGATGTGTTATATATAAAATGAAGTTTTAATAAAAAAATATTAGCAGTCATGTAAAAAGCAGCATCCTGTTTAGACTTTTTACTTTTAATTATAATAAAAATTATCATTTATTTTGTTTATGTAACAACAGTAAGTAGCAGCTAGTTGCTTTTCATTTTTATGTCATTTCTTATACACATCAATTCTATGAGCAAGGCAGACTTTTAATCCCCCTGCTTCCAGAGAAGTTAACTGAGCCTGGAGAGAATATGTTCATAATATGTTCATAGGTTATATGTATAGTGAGTGGGAAGGCAGGCTGGAAATTCACACACATTTGGCTCCAACACCATGCCTTTACACACCACCCAACATAATCTGGTTTCTCTTTAACTGATGAAAATGCTTTTAAATCTTCTCTCTGGGTGTCTTCTATGTCTCTCTAGTTCCTTCTTCATACTTCATCACTTCCTCAAAAATCAGCTGAACTTACACTGCTCCAGGAAGCTGATCTAATTTTCTACCTCTTTAGCTTTTATCATGTCTATGCTCCATCTTGCTTACTTCCATGACAATGCAGAATGCAATTTGCTTCATTTGACAAAAAGATGGCTTTTTTTTTTTTTTTTTTTTAAGGAATGAATCGTTAATACTATTCCGGGTTCTTTTAATATCAATTTTTAAAAAAGATTTTATTTATTTATTTGTTGGAGAGAGAGACAGAGGCAGGCAGAGGGAGAAGCAGGCTCCCACAAAGAGCCCGATGTGGGACTTGATTCCAGGACCCTGAGATCAAGACCTGAGCCAAAGGAAGACACTTGACCAACTGAGCCACCCAGGTGTCCCGACAACAATTTTCATTAAAGAAAAAAATTTGTACCCTATAAACAGTATGGAGAAATTATATAAAAAATTATTAGCATGTTCAAAATAATGACCATGTGCAAAACATTTCAGTTACTTGATAAAACCATCTTAAAGCTAAGCTGCCATCGTGTCCTTTTGCAAATTTCTGGAACAGTAAATGATCTTTTCAAACTGCTAGCCTAATTTCAGTTTTGGAATAATAATGATTTCTTTTGTTGTTTACAGCACTTGTCTAATTTTCTACAAAACATTCCTGGACATTTTAAGCTAGCAATCTTCCCAAGGATTGAATACATGAAGGGTCACTCTGACCCTGACTTATCTGAACATTTCCAAGTATTCTGGCTCACCCAATAGGACTTTAGATAACTCAGTGGCTACTAAGCACAAAAAGGTCATTGCCAAAGGCATGTCTTGTAACATTTTCTTTTTTCCTGGAGTTAGTTTCTCTCCATATGAGACAAAGCATCTTTTCAATTCTTCCATACTAAAACCTCATTCCTAGAGAAACTCACTTGTTAATGTAACTCACCCCAAATGCATAGGTTTTGGGATATAAGATATTAAAACCTGCAAGGGATATTATAGATCAAAGAAAAGTGACTGAATAATATACAATAATAAAATAGAATAATGAATAATTCATAATAACTATAATATATACAAAGTATATATTATAATGATAAAATATATTCTATATAAAATATATAGGTATAAAATATATTATGCTCTACATTCCATATTATATATTTCATTATGTATTATAATAATATAAATAGTAGCAAATATAATAATAAAAATAAATAGAGAGGAAGCAAGTAAGAAAGTCTCATGGCCCAAAAACTAGTTAAGCTCAGATGAGTACTTTTATGGTGGAGTGGCAGTCAAAGTGGAAATAACTCCGATTGGCCTTGTCATGACATATTTTACTGACTCTGATGATATTAATTCAATTTCTATATTTTAAAAATACAGAAAAAACACCCCAAAAGAAATAAAAATCACTCTTAACTTTATAACTCATGACATTATAAAAAGGAAGAAGTGAAAAAAAGTATATATTTTTTTTCAAGAGGGAGAGAGAAAAAAGTATATATTTTTTTTTTCAAGAGGGAGAGAAAAAGAGAAAGAAGAGCAGAGGGAGATAGAGAGAATCCTGTGGGGTTCAGGCTCACATCCCTGAGATCATGACTTGAGCCCAAGACAAGAGTTGGACGTTCAACCGACTGAGACACCCAGGCACCTCATGAAAATTTATCTTCTATCTCTTCAGTTCTGCCTGCTGAAAGGACCACCGTCACTAGCTTTTAGTAATTTCTGACAACACCTCTTGGAGTGGAGGCGGCCTCATTGCCAGAAGCTCTCACTTTTCCAGGACCCATCAGTCTCTAAAGGGGGGGTGAGCCATTAGTGGGGGTGCAGAAACCGTATCCTGCTTAATGCCTCAAGCCATGGCTCCTCCGTCCTGTGTGTGTGTGAGCTCAGCAAGCACCCACTTTCCAACTGCTTGGATCAGGGTTCCTTCTTAGACCTAAACTGTTTCCATGAACCTGCTTCTCTCTGGGAGCATTTGCCCAAACCACCTGTGTTGGCTCTGACTCTGCTGGAGAGTGACTCCAGTTCTGCTCGCCACTCACTGGCTTCAGTGGGACTGCAGGTCCCCCAATCCCTACTTCTCTGCTGCCCATAGTAAAATCACAAAGACCTTTTTGTTTCAGGATTTTACCGCAAATTATTACCTGGCAATCATTCTCCTGTTGACAGCTCAGAGCTGAGTCCTTCCACAGGCCTTGCCCTCCCTAAAGAAGTAACTTTGTCTGTGGTTACTTCTAAGGTATATAACATACCTTAGAAGGAGGACAGCTCACATCCAATGACTGATTGATGAGAAAGGCAGAGGCCCAGCCCCTTTTCCTCAGTTTGGATGGTCATTAGAGGGGCAACCAGCTTTAAGCTCCCCAAGGCACTGTGAGAGCCTCTGCTATAACCATAAGCTATTTCCTCTGCCATATTATGCAGCCTCCTCACCCCTCTCTGGTATTCCCAAGGGCCCTTCTTAATTAACCACCTGCACATAAATCCCTGTCTCAGTCTGTTTCCCAGGAAATAATGAAAGAGCCACATGAACACTATTTTTTAGAAGGATAATCTAAAGGTAGTCCGAATGATAACTTATCTTTTGTTTTGTGTTAGATGACAAGTTCTCTAGGACTCTGCCCTACCCAAGAAGAGTCATCTCTCAAATTTACTTATTATCTGACTAGTAAATAGCCACAGGAAAAATTGATTGATGTGTGTCAACAATGGAGGCAGACCAGTAAGTTGTGGTTCATGGGTAGTAGAATGATCGTGCATACTGATTAACTGTGAATTTACTTGTAAAATGCAAGTGTAATTTAAGACCCTTATTAAGTTTTGGATTTCATCAGGCTGAATGCTCCTTGACAGTAGAGACCAATTTTGATGGTAGGTACTAGGTATACATAGATTTCATTTCTGAATTCATATTTCTCTTCTACCAGGAGATAACGGTCAAGTGCAATGTGTAATTTGCTGATGAATATGGTAAATGATAAAGTGTACTGAAAATAAATGGCCATGTCTCCTGTCCTTTAGCATAGAATTACTTTGACATTAGGGACATTCTGAATATCAATAATGTTCCTTAGAATTTGCTCTCTATATAATCACATAGTCTCTAAATAACTTTTTATTCCTTCTTTCTAATCTTTATCATCTTACTGCATTTTTACAATCTTATTTCATTGGTTAGGACGCCTAGGAAAATATTAAATAAAAGTGGCAAAAGTTGATATCCTTGATCTTGAAAGTGTTAAATATTTCACCATTAAGCACTATGTCAACTTCAAGTTTTTGTAGATGCTTTTCATAAGATTGAGTTAGTTCCTCTGTAGTTCTAGTTTATTAAGAGATTTTTTAAAAATCATGAGTTGGTGTTGAATTTTAAGAACTTTTTGTGTGTATTTAAATATTTACATGATTTTGTCCTCTATTCTCTTAATTAATTATATTGATGGATTTATAAATCTAAAGTCAATCTTGAATACTTGTTCAGGAGGATTATCCCTTTATATATTGCTGGATTTGACCTACTAATATTTTTAAAGGAATGCTTACATCTGTATTCATGAGGGATATTGTTATGTAATTTTTTTCTTGTGATGTTCTCGTTAGCTTTTGGAATTAGGGTTATGTTGACGCCAGAACATCAATTGGGAAGTATTCTCTCATCTTACATATCCTAAAAGAGTTTATGTAAGACTTGTAGTAATTAATCAGTGAAATCATCTTGTCTAAATCTTTCTTTGTGGCTTTGTTGGAAGATTTTAAATTATGCTTCAATTTCTTTAGTGCTATTGAGATTGTTTCTTGACCTATTCTGTAACTGGAAGACTGTATCTTACACGCCTTTTCATTCATTTTGCACCTCTCCCTATCCACCTTCCCTCTGACAACAATTAGCTCGTTCTTTGTATTTATAGATCTGATTCTTTTTGTTTGCTTGTTTATTTATTTGTTTTGTTTTGTTTTTAGATACCACATATCAATAAAGTCATATGGCATTTGTTTTTCTCAGTCTGACATATTTCACTTAGCAAAATATCCTCTAGGTCTATCCATGTTACAAATGACAAGATCTCATCTTTCTATGGCTGTATATTATTCCATTATATATATATGTTTCTATGTATATCACATCTTCTTTATCCATTCCTCTATAGTTGGGCACTTAAGTTGCTTCCATATCTTGGCCAAATAATGCTGCAGTAAACATAAGGGTTACATAATCTTTTTGAATGAATGTTTTTTTTTTTGTTTTTGTTTTTGTTTTTGGGTAAATAACCAGTAATGGAATTATTGGATCATATGGTATTTCTATTTTTAATTTTTGAGGTACTTCCATACTATTTTCCACAGAGACTCTACCAGTTTACATTCTTACCAATAGTGCATGAAGTTTCCTTTTTCTTTATATCCTCACTAATGCTCATTATGTCTTTTTGTGATTTTAGCCATTCTCATAGGTGTAAGGTGATATCTCATGGTGGTTTTTGATTTGCATTTCCTTGATGATGACTGTTGTTGAGTATCTTTTCATGAGTCTGTTGGCCATCTGTATATCTTCTTGGAAATGTCTGTTCAGTTTCCCTGCCCATTTTTCAATTGGATTGTTTAATCTTTTGGTTTGGGTTGTATAAATTTCCTATGTATTTTGGATATTAACCCCTTATGGATATATTATTTGCAAATATCTTCTCACATTCAGTAGGTTGTCTTTTTGTTTTATTGATGGTTTACTAGGGAATATGGTCTGTGATATTGTAATAATGCTATATGATGAGACATGGTATCTACATTTTGGTGAATATAGCATAACATAGAGAAGTTGAGTTACTGTGTTGTACACCTGAAACTAATGTGTGTCAACTATACTTAAATTAAAAATTAGAAAAAATAAGTCACAGAGATGAAAAATACAGCATAGAGAATATAGTCAATAATATTTTAAGAATGTTGTATGGTGACAGATGGTAACTCCACTTAATAGTGAGAGTGAGTAATGTATAGAATTGTTGAATCAATATGTTGTACAACTGGCACTAATATAACATTGTATGTTAATTATATGTCAATAAAAAATCTGAAAAAAAGTTTCTCTCTCTCTCACTTTTTTTTTTTATATTGGTTTTGGGGAGGGAGTTGGACTCTTCAAGGAATTTGACTATTTTATCTCAGTTGTCAAATTTGTTGAGTTATTTTTTTTAAAGATTTTTATTTATTTATTTATGTGTGAGAGAGAGAGAGACAGAGAGAGTAGGGATAACATGAGCAGGGTGAAAGCCAGAGGGAAAAGCAGACTTCCTGCTAAGCAGAGCATTATCTTGGTTATCTAACTATCTTCTCTCATCCTAGAATTAATACGAATGGGAAAACATAAATATATTTTATTAGAAAACTGGAAGCAGAACAGAAAAAGTCAAGGATAGATCAGAAATGGACACTTCCTACTACAAGCACTAATGGGGAGGGATCTGAGGAATCAGAGAACTACAGGGACACATAGAACTTCACAAACAGATGAAACATTCAAAGGAAAATAGAGACCATCCTGCTAGTTATATTTATTTGCCTTTACCAAAGCTGTGGAGGTCTAAGACCTGCAGTAAACCATTACTGCATTTACGCCACAGACTTTTACATAATAAGCAAAAAACTGATCTGAGGTAGCCTTTTCAAATTATTTATATCTACCATAGGATTATTCCAAGATATTAAAGAATTCTCCAAAATAAAATAACTTAATCTTTGCAAACCAAATATTCTTATTGAATCACATCTCACCCTCATACCCATAATTCTTTAAGGTAGAGGTGAAGGCACCTAGATGGGTACCTAACATGGTTCACTAGTCTCTAAAGGATAAGGATAAGATTGAGGGAAATGGATCAGAGTTTAATCTCTTTTTAAACATAACATCTTCCCTAGGAGAAAAATGCATTCCTAAAAGTAAATGCATACAACAGTGGTTTTCCATCCTTTGAAATTAGTATTGCCCTTTTCAGCAATGTATAATATTTATTTTACACATTTCAGGAGTACTTTGTAACATCAATCAATCATATTTCATCAATACAATTATAAGTTTACCAAAAAAAGCTCTGACTTGAGAAAGCAGGGGAACCAAAGTAATAAAGAAGAGGAGGGAACCTCCATAAATCAGATAAGGCTGACTCTTGTGCAAGTGGAAGCCAGATGAGGAGAGAGGTGCCCTCCATAACACAGAGGAAAACATTTCCAATAACTGACCAATCCACATTTCACTTCCTTTACATGGCACATACTAATTTTTATAAATGTCATATTTATAAATGTCTATAATCTACATGGGATAGGCAGACATGTAATCATATTAAGACAATATAGCATGACTAAGATGCTGTGACAGCCTGGAGGAAGAAGTTAAGTTTTGCTTGGGGGCCTTGACATGGACTCTGTGGCGGAGAAGACAGTGTATCAGGTTTGCAGAGTCACTGAGTAGGGAATTAGGGGTTCTGGGGAGATGATCCTTTACTGAACTTGCCTTACATGTTATCCTCTGATACTGTGGTAGATGTTACATGATTGTTGTCTTATTTGAACCATTTAACCATTAAGTGGGTGGATATTTTATCTCCATTTTACAGGTCTTGAAACTGATGGTCATAAACAACAAAGGCTCGCGTTTATACAGTGAGCTAGAGGCAGATGTGACCTCCAAATCCAGGACTGCATGACTTGATATATTTTCCACTTCAAAACACTCCCCTAAGGACATGACAGGAAAAGATTCTAGAGTGGCATAGTTGTGGCATTTTGGGACAGAACCGTGAGCTGGAGAAAGAGTAGGTCAGCGTAACCAAAGCAGGTAGTTTTGGGAAAGGAAAAGATGTTGCAAAGAAACGAAGTTGAAGGATTTTCCATATTATTCTGTTCTCTTTAAGGCTTATCCTTAAATTTAAGGTTTATATTCACTTATATCTACTCACTTATGCAATCTTCACCTTCATTCTCAGACCAGCAGATTCACTCATCACATCAAATGACAAAACCATGACTCTAAGTTTATTCTCTCACTCTTTTCTTCCTTTCCCTTTATCGTCCCCATCCTCATGAAACAATTATCAAAAACATAAAGAGCTTTTAGCTAAATATTCACATGAAAAATATAGACATTCTGTTTCCCCAAGCCTCAGACTCCATCTTGTTATTTTGAAGTTAAGAATGAACTTTAAATGACCTGACTGCAACTGACCTGTAGCTTCATGTCTTTTAGGAGCCAACTTTTTAAACTTGATTTACACTTCTTTTGAAAAGCACTTGGGCCAACATAAATTAAAGGCTAAACTTTCTAGTTCAAAAATCCACTGGCTTGTTAATTTGCAGTGGTGTCCCACTTCATATAAAGATGATTTGGCCAGCCCTAGCCCTGGTCTAGGCTGCTCACCAGAAGTTTCATAACATTGGTTTTGAAAGAGTTAAAAGTGTCATCAAGGAGGGCACTGGAAGTAATGAGCAGTCAGTGTTAAATGTAACTGATGATTCACTAAATTCTACCTCTGGAACTAATAATACGGTTTCTGTTAATTACATTTACTTTAAATAAAAAGTAATAATAGTAAAAAAGAAGTGTCCAGTCTACAGTTGTTGCCACATTTCAGGTTAGGTCATTGGGTTCTGCCTCTTAAATTCTCTCTGTGGCTTTGGATAGTATTCTTGGTTATTTTATCTGTCCTTTCTTTGGACTGTTGGGAAACTTGCTTCAACAGTCAGCTGCACACACATACTTCTGCATGGCCACTAAGATCCAAGTCATCAGGTCAACAGGTTTGGGATATTCCTACAAAGTGCTCTTAGGTTAATAAATGGGGACTTTCTGGGCATCCTTCTATTCCAGTAATCTATTGCTATATTATAGATCATTTCAAAACTTAGTAGCTTAAACAATGACATTTATTTTACTTCAATATCTGCAATTTAAGTGGGATTTGTGGAGACAAATGTTTCTGTTCCACTTGGCATCAAGTGGACCAGCCCCAAAAGTGGGGATTAGAATCATCTGATGGCTTGCTTATTTGCACGTCTGGCTGTTGGCTGTAGAACTTCGACATTGGATTTGTTTAGGGAAGCTGGCTGGGAGGTTGCTATTGTATTACATGGTACCCTTTCCATGAGGGTCAATGAAAGAAAGTTTTCTTAGGTGTCTCAGAAAAAGTTTTTTTGAAGGAATGACTGTTTTATTCTTTGCTTTGCTGACTGGGAAACTGAGAATATAATTATAGACCAGCTATATAAATAAGATTCCATATTATGTAGATGGGGGTATGACTTTAACTTTGGCCATGTCTGCTGGTTAATTTATTTGTCAGCCTGGCTGGATGACAGTGCCCAAATATATGGTCAAACATTATTCTAGATGTTTCTGGATGAAATTAATATATAAATTGGGGAACTTTGTGTAAACTGGATTGCCTTCTATAATGCAAGTGGGCTGCATTCAGTCAGTTGAAGGCATGACTCTAAAAATAAAAAGTCTATTCTAGTCTGGAAAGAAAGACTAGTCTTCCCCAGCCTAGGAGAAATTCTGTTAGCAGATGGCCTTTGGATTTGAACTGCAACCTTGGCTCTTTTTGCATTATAGCCTGCTCGCCCACCCTGCAGAGTTTGGACTTGTCAATTTTCATAATCTTGTGAGCCAATTCGTTAAAATAAATCTCTTTCTAGTATAGGTTCAGGGAGAACCCTGACTAATAGACCAATACTCCCTTCATACTTAACTTCCTTTTTGACTCAATTTTCTCACCCTGTATTTTTTACTACATTTTTTTTTTATTTATTTTTTATTTTTTTATTTTTATTTTTTTTTAACTTTTTATTTTTTATAAACATATATTTTTATTTTACTACATATTTTTAAGGCTACCACAAATTCTTCTTAAAATTAAACATGGAGTAAATGTATAACTCAACAGGTGAAACACAGAAAGGGTGATTTCTAGAAACTATTCAGGAAAAACATGTTTATAGTGCCTTTTAAAACAGGGCTATTCTCTTAGTCTTGAAAGAAAAAACTTCTATGTTGGGAAGAGTGCCACTTGGTAGGGAACAGTGGATGGTTTCTTGTTGCTGAGTTTCCTCCACCTGACAGCCATCAAGAAAGTAGGGATCAGTCCTTTAGCAGTATGGAGCTGAATTCTACTAACAACCAGTAAACTTTAAAGAAGACCACAAGCTTTAAAGAGGTCATAGACCCTGATGACTTCTTGCTTTCTTCCTAGTGAGATCTTGAGCAGAGGATCCTGCTAGCTGTTACTAGACTCCTAATCTGTGAACACTGTGAAATAATAAGTTTGTGTTGTCTTAAGCTGCTATCTTTGTGATAATTTGTTACATAGCAATAAAAAACTGATACAGAGAAAATCAACCCATATTTACCAAATCAAGATAAATTCCAGAAAAATGAATAATAATGTGGATAAAATCAGATTATCATCAAATTTGCTTGTGTCATTGCTTTATGCCAGAAGGTAGTGGAATAACATGATATTCAAGAAAAAATATGAACCAAGGACTTCATATTTGGCCAATCTGCCTTTCAACTAAAAAGGTTGTAGACAGGGGCGCCTGGGTGGCTCAGTGGGTTAAGCCGCTGCCTTCGGCTCAGGTCATGATCTCCGGGTCCTGGGATCGAGTCCCGCATCGGGCTCTCTGCTCGGAAGGGAGCCTGCTTCCTCCTCTCTCTCTCTGTCTGCCTCTCTGCCTACTTGTGATCTCTGTCAAATAAATAAAATCTTAAAAAAAAAAAAAAAGGTTGTAGACAAATTGCTATAAGCTTGTCAGAACTCAGAATTTATTGTTTTTTTGAGCTCTTCCTGAGAAATTTACTAAAGAACAGCTTTCAGACAACTATATGAAAACAGGTATTGAAAACAGAATTAGTTGTGAGTTTAAAACATATACTGAATTGCAGAATTTAGACTAAACTTTGGCCAAAACAGAGTAAATATGTGTGATAGTTAGATATAACACAGATACAAAAAATGGAGGCAGAATGGGGAAGTCATACAAAATATAGAAAACAATTTATATACCTTATTGTTAATAATTGAAAACAAAAGATAATAAATACTTTAAACTGAATAGTGAGTTAGAGGGAAAAGACAGGGAAAAAGCATATACTGTTCAACTTTAATTTTGTTTGCAGTGGGAAATTCATCGGTAAAGTACACATGGATTTTATGCAGTATATTATATTTGTATATGTATATATTTGTATTGCTTATAGCAGAAACCAATGGATAATGACCAAAAATAGATCCTACTGGAATTATATAAGGATATTGTATATAGGTTACCCTTAGGAAAATCAAAGAAATTTTTCTACATAATCTTTGTATACTACTCTGGAGCAATTACCTTGGATATATTATTAAGTGAAAAATGTGAAATGAAACAAAGTTTGTCATATGCCACTGTTTATCTAATACATTGGGAGATAAAAGTATAACATGCAAATGTATGTCTACTTTTATTTAAAATAATTAAAACATAAATCATAAAATTCAAAAAAGTGACATTGGATATTAGAGGAGAATGTTAGAAATTAGACTTCTTAGGATGACTACATCTCATATTGCAGATAGGATTTTGATATCATGTAAATAGTTCACGTAATTATAAAACAAAATTCAATCAAAGATTAGTTTCTAATCAATTAAACCTCTAAAATTTAAAAATAAAACCAAACAAGTGAACGTAAAAATGTATCTAGTAGATGAACAATTCTGTAGAGAAGAATTTTTCCAGTTGGGTTTTAAATATCCCAATTGTTTCTATAATCCAGTTGGGTTTCCACATATCTCATGATACATATATGAGGACAAAAAAAAAATTGAAAAATGAATTTTCTCAAATTTATTTTTGTCACCCACCTGTGGATGATCCCAGGCAATTTACACGTTATAAAAACTAGATATAACTATATAAACTATATAAAGCTTGTTGTTGTTTTAAGCCATTAAGTTTGGGGATGGTGTACTATGCAGCAATAGCTAACTGATATAATCGCCAAGTCCAAACATGATTTTGCTTTCAGACACAATTTCTTTATAGGAAGGGGGATAGAGTGTCGTCTAATGAAATATTTGTTGGGAATTATGAAGCCCTTTCCCAGTTTCTGCCCTAATTATTCCCACAAACCCTTGTTAAAGAACAAGGTCTGCCACTTGTTACAGGTGTGTTCTGATGGTATTGAGACTACTGCAGTAGGAGAGAGAGATTCCAACATAGACTGAACTTTCCAGCTAAGGTAAAGTTGACTGAGGGTTTTAAAGGCAGAATAGAGAAGGAACAAAAAAGGACTGCTGGAAATTGAAAAAGGTGGGAGGGAGACAGGGACTAGGAAGTGGAAAAATTACTGAAGACAGTAGGTGGAGAATTACTAAAAATGATTTGGCGGGGGTGAGGGAATAGGGACAATATATCTTTTGCAGTTTGGCAGCATTGTGTTTTCTCAACAAAGATTCAGCATGAGGGCTGGGGTTACATTGAGGAGTATGGCTTAGTGAAGGTGCAAGCCAGGCTCCCGTCGGTCAGGTTTCTTCTCACAGTGTTTGCGCAAGTCCATTGTGCTACGTCGAGTTCACACCCTTCTATGCAGATGAGATGATCTCAAGTCCTTCTTCGTAGATGAGATGGGCATAAACCCTTAGCCTCCACACCAATGCATTCTTCATGAGAGGATGAGGTGTTCTTCTGTTTAAAATTTCTATCCTTTCTCTTTTTTTCCTCTCCTATGTTATTTCCGTATAGATTTTGCTTCACGAAATAACACTTCTTCCTCTATTTTCTGTCATAACCTCTGCTATAGCTCCTCCTCAAGGTCAAGTCTCTCCACTGTATTCATGAATTCTTCCTGCATGTTGAACTCTTAACTAACTTCTTTTTCTTCTCTTTGCTTCATGACTGAGTTCTTCAAGGTGATTATCAACCCACACGTTCCTCACATCTTATCACTTACTCTAAGTGAGTCTGCTAAACCTTTGCTGGGACAAATCACCAGTCAACTTTGAACTTCCAAATCTAGTAAGAATGCTCACTTCATTTGGAAACTTTTTCTTCCCATCCCCCCGCCCCCCCTTTTTTTTTTGGTTGTCCTTCTTATTTTCTTGTTTGTTTCTAGGCATGTTCATGTTTTAACTGCTCATAAACCATCTTTTTAATTTAGAGGCTGTTGACCAGGGTTTTTTCTTTGAGCCTCTTCTCTCATTAGACTCACCCTGGTTTAACTCATTTATTCCTATATTATAGGAAAGTTTCATGACCTGAGTTTGTGAATGAATGGGTAAAAAGTGCCATGAAAAGGATAAATCACATTATAGATAAAGGATGGCATGTTAGTTAGGGTAATGATAGCTGATATCACAAACAAACTCCAATATTTTTGTAATTTAAATGAAATTAAAGTTTCTGTGTGGTGCACTTAACAGTTAGCAGGTCAGCAAGGAGCTTCCTCCACACAGTCATTCAGGGAACCTGACAAATGTAAGTTCTTCAATATGCAGTTTCCAAGTAACACTGGATGTGAAAGAGTCCATATACATATGATATTTTGATGAGCAGATAACAGACTCTGCCATAAATAGTATCATTGCCATTGGTATGATTTTATTAACAAATGTCCCCTCTATGCTTGTTCAAGTTAATTTATTAAGTGAACACTCATTCATTCACATTAATTATGTTAGTAGAATCCTCCTACCAAACTTCAAAGTGAGATAAAGGGTACTTTGGTAATGATGGCGATCTTGATAAGAACTCAGTTGGGGGAGAAAAGCAAGTAACTTTTGGAAGGAGGAGCTTTTTGAGGAGAAGACAGTTCTCACATTGTGGGGCTTTTGTTATTTGGAGAAAACATTAAAGCCTTGGGTTCTTAGGGGGTTGAGGAGAGACCAGAAGGGAGAAAGAAAGTCAGAAAAGGAAATGTGAGGGTCTGGAAGAAAGCTTCACATTTCGTCTTGGGTTGTTCAGAGAACAAGGTTTCAGGGAACATGTAGCAAAGATGACCAGGCATTTAGGGAATGTCCTGGAAAGGCAACATCATGAGGCTACCACGGAGCAGGATCTAATCACTTTTCAGGCAAAATGACTCACTTTTCTTTTGAAGTTTCTCAAATAATAGTTAATAACAAAAATGATGGAGAAAGCAGGTTATAGAGTTCTAGAATTTCAGTGATAGGAATGTGAAAGCCATTAAGTTGAAAATGCTTTCTTCTGGAAGATCAAGCTGCAGTTATAGGGTTTAAGTTCTCCATGCTCCTTGAATTTTGGGGCTCATTGAAGTTGAGCCTTGAGAAAAAAAACACCGGATAGACTGATTCCTTAAAAGGAAAGTTTTCTTTCTTTTAACATTGGTGGGGGAGCATTAAGAGTGATAGGTAAGGAACCAGCAATTTTGAAGTCTTCTTTGTTTGGAAATATCAGTTTCCCAATTGGTTCGTGGGCTAATTAAGTATTTATTCAGCCAAAAAAGAAAATCTAAGATATATCATATTCCTTCAAGTAGTTTAGAAAGATCAGTTCACAATATAAAACAACATATAATGAAGCGTCAAATATGTGGGATTCATTGTAAATATATGGTAAATTCTTTGAGGATATTAGAGAAAGTATAAATAATTTTTTTTTCCCAAAATAATGCTGAGCAGCAAACTATCTCAAAATTTAGTGGCTTAAAACAAAGATTATTTATAATCCTCAGAAGTTTATAGCTTTGCTAGGTGGTTCTCTTCATCTATGCCAGATGTCTTGGCTGGATTTATTCACACCATTTGTGGATAAATGGTGGGCCAACTGGGGGTGGGACATCTAGGATGTCATGGACTGGGTTAGCATGGCATTCTTCCTGTAGTCCCTTATCTTCTCTAGCTCAGCAGTCCTCAAACTCTTTGATCTCATGTCTCAGGACCCTTTTACATTCTTGAAAGTTATTGAAGATCCCCAAAAGTTTTGGTTTGGGTTGGTCATAGTTACTGATGTTTACTGTATTAAAAATTAAAATTGAGAAATAAAAAGGTATTTATTACCATATCACACATAACAGTAACAAACCAAATAATCAAAAAATTTTTTACATTAATGACATGTTTCTGTGAAAACAATATTTTTTAAAACAAAAAAGTGGAAAGCATCTGTGTTTTATATATTTTTGCAAATCTTTTTCATGTCTAACTTGGGAGAACAAAAATTCTCTTTTCTCCTTCATTATTTAATCTATTTCAATGTTTTTTAGTTGAAGTATAGAGACACTTTGGCTTTACACAGATCTTTACATGGATTGGGAAGAAATTGCAGACTCACTGAAAAGGTCTTGGACCACACCTGGACAACTGTTCTATTTAAATGCTCCATAATTTTTTTTAAATTTAATTTTATTTTTTTCAGTGTTCCAAGATTCATTGTTTATGCACCACACCCAGAGCTCCATGCAATACATGCCCTCTTCAATACCTACTACTGGGCTCACCTAACCCCCCCAGTCCCCTCTCCTCCAAAACCCTCAGTTTGTTTCTCAGAGTCCACAGTGTCTCATGGTTCATCTCCCCCTCTGATTTCCTCTAACTCACTTTTCTCCTTCTGCCAATGTCCTCCTTGTTATTCCTTATGCTCCACAAGTAAGTGAAGCCATATGATAATTGACTCTCTCTGCTTGACTTATTTTACTCAGCATAATCTCCTTCAGTCACATCCATGTTGATACAAAAGTTGGGTATTTATCCTTTCTTATGGAGGCATAGTACTCCATTGTATATAAGGACCATATCTTTATCCATTTGTCTGTTAAAGGGCATCTTTGCCCTTTAGTTGGAAGACTGTGGCTATTGCTGCTATGAACATTGGAGTACAGAAGACCCTTCTTTTCACTACATCAGTATCTTTGGGGTAAATACCCAGTAGTGCAATTGCAGGGTCATAGGGTAGCTCTATTTTTAATTTCTTAGGGAATCTCCACAGTGTTTTCCAAAGTGGCTGCCCTAACTTGCATTTTCACCAACAGTGTAAGAGGGTCCCCCTTTCTCCACATCCTCTCCAACACATATTGTTTACTGTCTTGTTAATTTTGGCCATTCTAACTTGTGTAAGGTGGTATCTCAATGCAGTTTTGATTTGAATCTCCCTGATGGCTAATGATGATGAATATTTTTTCATGTATCTCTTAGCCATTTGTATGTCTGCATTGGAGAAGTGTCTGTTCATATCTTCTGCCCATTTTTTGACATAATTATCTGTTTCTTTGGGTGTTGAGTTTGAGGAGTTCTTTTCAGATGTTGGATATCAACCATTTGTCTGTAGTATCATTTGTGAATATCTTCTCTCATTCTGTGGGCTGCCTTTTTGTTTTGTTGACTATAGAAGCTTTTGATCTTGATGAAGTCCCAAAAGTTCATTTTCACTTTTGTTTCCTTTGCCTTTGGAGACATGTCTTGAAAGAAGTTGCTATGGCCAATGTCAAAGAGGTTACTGCCTATGTTCTCCTCTAGGATTTTGATATATTCCTGCCTCACATTGAGGTCTTTTATCCATTTCGAGTATATCTTTGTGTTTGGTGTGAGTGAATGGTGGAGTTTCAGTCTTCTACACACATAGCTGCCCAATGTTCCCAGTGCCATTTATTGAAGAGACTGTCTTTTCCACTGGATATTTTTTCCTGCTTTGTCGATATTTGACCATATTATTTGACCATAGAGCTGCAGGTCCATATCTGGGCTCTCTGCTCTGTTCAGCTGGTCTATGTGTCTGTTTTGTGCCAGTACCATGCTGTCTTGGTGATAACAGCTTTGTAGTAAAGCTTGAAATCAGGAAACATGATTCCCCTAGTTTTGTTTTACTTTTTCAATATTTCCTTAGCAATTCGGGGTCTCTTCTGATTCTATACAAATTTTAGGATTGTTTGTTCCAGAACTTTGAAAAATGTCGGTGGAATTTCAGATGCTCCATAAAATTAATTATGGCAACCATTGGGAAAAAAAAATAAGAATGCAAAAAGAACATGCCTTATAATTCTTTTACCCCAAAGTGGGCCATTGACAGTGGATGGTAAAAACAAAAACAAAAATAAAACAACTATTTCTCCTAATTTATTAATTTGTTGTAACAAAAACAACAACAAAAAAAAAGAAACAAAAAAAAAAACATTTAATTTTTGGTCCAGTGCCCCAAATCACTTAGCCTTCATGCCAAAAATGCAACAAATAAGAATTTTAATTATGGGAAAAAGTTTCAAAGGATCTGACTAAATGCCTAGGTTGAATTTGATAAAACTGTGACCTTAACTCCCATATACCTTATTTTATTCAAGGGATATTTTTTTACTATTCAAAAAATTCCAGCCAATTTCATTGAGATTCTTCTTGTTCCAGAAACTTCCTCAAAGCTGACCTTTCATTCCCTAGTGACCTGGGCAAGAATTTCTCAGAAATCAAACACTGGCTGCTCAGTCAGTTTGGGAGTGGCATTTCCTAAAGTTTTGATTGGAAAAGAAGCCTTGAGTTCTAACAAATTCATTTCAAAAAGAATGAGCTGAAGTTTCTTTGCCAAATGCCATGTAAAAGTTCATTACAAATTCTTGAAACAAGTAATGCAATTAAAGAATGTAAAAGCCAGTGAATCATTAATTCTGGTTTTAAAATCCCATTATATTATTTCTATATTTCTGCTGTACTTTAACAAGTAGCTAATGATATTAGTACACATCCCAACTCTTATTTTAGGCTAAAAAGTATAGAATAAGTGAATTTAAATAACAAGTACCTTAGAACCCAATTTTGAAGCACAATTTCACAATTACGAAAAATGCACAAAAGCGATGATAATCATACACAATCCTCTCCAAAAGCTACCACCCTTACCAGTTGATTTTTCCCCCAATGCAGTTAATTTTGTTGGTATTATGAATAAAAGGGTATCTTCCTCTGATTTTACAACTGTGCTTTTTACTTAAGATATATGATGATTTTTTTCTCCCTGTGATTAACAAGAGAGGTAAAAAAGCATATGGCACGCCTGCTGAGAGGGGCTCTCTCTTTATGTCTGAACATGGACTGTGGAAAGCGTTAAGAGTGACGTCAGAGGGAGAGAGCTGGAACAAGTCCCTGGGAAGCCTTAGATCCTCCCAGGCAGCCATAGCTCTGCGTTTCCTTCCTATTACCCTGGAGAAGGACGTGTGGTTTGTGCCGTCCTCCTGGCTTAGCCCTCCTGGGAGAATAATTCTGTCATTTCCATTAGGAAGATGATTTATTGAGGGCAGTTCCTTTTCAGGATTGGACAGGAAAATCAGCCTCGCAACCTGATGGTGCTTATTTCCTCTGTAAAAAAGCCCTTCGGTGATGAGGTGGTAGCAATTACGCTGGCCTTAAACTGAATCACAGGCACTGCTCTAATGGCTTCCGTAACCCTATCTGGTAGCACACAAAGGTAACCACTGTGTCCTCCTTTTTTGGGGTGGATGAGAGGCCGGGAATGTAGCTCCCAGATTTCTCACTGGAGAGCATGTAGCCCAGTAACAGATAGGCCCTGGGGCACTGTGGGAGAAGCTGGATCTGAGTGGGTTACACCTGCACATGCCCTTGTAAAAGCGAATATGGCTGTAGCAGGAAAAGAATTTCCTATGAAGGCATATGGCAAAACATTTTGGTTCAATCTACCAATATCTCTGGCATGCCCCCGTTATACCTCACAAAACCTTAGGGAACTTGATGGTTCAGTTTCCCTATAAAAGGCACAGAGGTAAGACTGGCTTCTGTATCCCAGCAGAGGGCGGTTTCCTCAAGCCTGCTGTACACCACTGCAGGACTCCCCGTAGTTTTTCAAATGTGGTCTTTCAAACCTTGTCCTGGGGAGAAGTGAACTTGTAGTCTGGGACCTGGTTCCGCAGCAACTTGGGTGGTGCTAAACCGGTCATTCATGCAGACACTTCCTTTGAAAAACAAAAGTGAATGCTGTTGTGCTCGAGAAGAATGTGCACCACAGTGAGGGGGAAGAAGTCTGTTTCTGGTCTTGGATTTGCCACCAAATAGCTCTGCGATGTGACGTAAGTCACTTGAGCTCAATTCTGCATCTGCGGTGAGGAGTTCTGGACAGTATGACCTAAAGGTTTTGGATACGATGGGATTCTCAAGAAATATACCCTCTCTAGCCCTGATAAAAATATCTTTCAAAGCTGAGAGCTTGAAGTTAAAGAAATAATGAAATCTCTTTAAAGTAAGACTGATTCAAGTAGTTTAACTGATTCATAATGTAAATTTCCTAGCTTGTCACCACTCTATCTTTGACAGTCAAACTAAAGGATCTTTCATATCAGAATGACTCAATTGGGCATGACATTATGGGAGTGCGACCTGATTTCTGATCCTGCGTTGGCTTGTCTCTAGCTGTCAGACTGAGCTGATCACCCCAACCTTCTGATTCCTAGCTTTCTCATTAGCAAAATGAGTGTGGTGAACTAGATCAATGTTGGCTAAAAAAGGACCAGTGACTGAATCCGTTTGGGGAAAGAGGAGGTCAAGATAAACAATGGGTTTCAACAGCAACAAGTCTTGTACCCTTTCCGCAGAGTCATTCAACAGGTATCCAAAGGACACCTTTTCCCAGAGTGACATTCCAAACACTGGACAACCAGTCAACTTGTCACTGCCCAGTCAAGGTGAAGAGAAGCACTTCTGAAGCTTCTCTTGAGGTTTCCAGTGTCATCAACCAATGTTTTTTGTGTTCTGGGGAGAGATCTGGAGAGGACCTGGATTACTGAGCAGTGTGGTAGTTGTCCAATGGCAGTTTAGTAGCCTGTATGAAGTATAGTGGTCCCCTCTTATCCATGGGGGATACATTCCAAGACCCCCCAGTGGATTCCTGAAACTGCAGTTGGTAACACACCCGATGCATGCTATGTTTTTTCCTATATACACACACCTGGGATAACATTTAATGCATGAATTAGCCACAGTAAGAGATTCACAACAATAACTGGTAATGAAATAGAATAATTATAAGAACATATAATAATAAAAGATATGGGGATGTGGTCTCTTTCTCTTTCTCAAAATTTTTTTATTTGCTCACCCTTCTTCTTGCCGTGATGGGAAATGATAAGATGCTCATGTGATGCGATGAAGTGAGGTTAATGATGTAGGCATTCTGATGTGGCGTTGGGCTACAGTGGACCTTCTGATGATATGTCAGAAGGAAGGTCATCTGCTCTTGGCTGAGTGCAGTGAGTGGGTAACTGACATCATGGAAAGTGAAACCGTGGAGAAGGTGGGGAGCTATTGTAGGTCCATATGTTCACAATCAGCACTGCCCTATAGAAAGTCCCTGCACGCTATCACCCCTGTACACTGGTCTCTACAACCTTTCTTAAAATGTGACGGCTGGATCAGCTGTAGCAGAAGCAGCTGTTGGCAGCTCCTGAAAAATGCAAACTCCTGGGGTCCCTAAGAGACCTCTTGAATCAGAACCTGCATTTTGACAAGACCCCAGGTGACGACCCCAGGTGTACACCTTACAATTTGGGAAGTGCTGGCATACAAAACAGGTCTCGTTTATAAAATGCACAAGGATCTTGGCTAGTGACCATGGGTGGTCACCAAGAAGTGCATTTTTACTGAAAAGAAGATCAAGTAGTTTCTGCTAAGTCCTTCAACTCATCTGGCTGTTGGTTGGCAAGCACACAGAACATGCCTTTTCTCTAGTTCTCTATGCTCTGGCTGGAGACTGTGTACTGTGGCTGCTCCTCGGCTTTCCTGTGAGCAGGGAAACTGGTTCCAAGGAGTTCATTGGAGTCTTCCCTTCTCATAATTCGAGGAGTTCTTGATGGGCTCAAGGCTCTACTGTCTCAAATTCTAAGTCTAGGAACTGGCTCCCCTAAGCTAGCTTTGAGCACTGCCAGGCCATTTACTTCTTGTGGATTTTAATCCTCTCACTTGTAAAATGGCCCAAAAGTCTTTTCCTCTCAGGAAGGGACCGCTTCATAATTTGCAGAACATGATGCAAAATGAAAATGCAGGGCTCCTTCTTCCAAAGTGAACTAAAAAAGTGCAGTTAGAGTAAAATGTAAAGCTTTACCTTTAAGATATTTTGTTACGAATACCATATAAATGAGTAACACTGTTAAACATGTAACTACATAAACTTATAAATGCAAAATAAGTATTTCTGTATCAGAATACAATAGTAATATTTCTTTACCATCAGATGTGATGATCTTTACATGTAATTTGCATTCCTAAGCCTGTGGATATTTGTTTTGCAATGTGGTAGCCATTTTCAAAACCAAAACTCTGAAAAATTTTAATAGCTGCCTGATATATCTCATTGCAGTGTCCGTGTATACACTTCTACCCTGTAATAATTTACTGACAAAGTTTATTGCTTCTGTACGGGAAGTTCCTGTCCCTGTGTTTCGGCCAGAGAGTTAATATTTATGCAGATGCTGCAGGGATGAGCTCCAGGAATGGTCAGGCCAGCTGTTCTCCTACTGAGGGTCCTTTCCCATGGGAGGCCCCTCCTCCCCTCCAGGGCTGTGGCCAGTGCTGTCACTGCTGCTGTTCCTACAGCCATTACTGTCGCTCTCAATGCCAATCTGGGGCCTGTTGTTACCGTGGCTGTTCCCAAAGGTGCTGGGGTGCCCGGGACTACCCCACACGTGCACAGTGATTGGCCAAACCAAATGCACCATGCTGTCCACATCTGGCCATGATTGTGCCTATGCGTATGCCTGTCCTGGCTGCTTCCAGTGTATTATATATCCTCTGCTCTCACACATGCTTCACTCTTTCATCACACTAAACTGACAGAACTCAGGATTGAAGATTGGATTATTAAAAATTTCAAGAAGGCAATGGCAGAGCATTAAACCATGGGCTGGGTCCCTTTTAAGAGCAGGTTCCTAGGCAACTGCATAGATTGAATTGCCTATGTTTTCATAGGTTCCTCCATGAAAACAGTCGTGCTCTTAATATAATGAAAATTATGGTTTCAAATGGCATTTATATCATTACTGGTGCAGATAAACCATTCATTCTTTATTGCTATACTAATTTTATAACCTTTCCTGTGGAGCCATTGATATTCATGATGGATTCAAATGAAACATTTACCATTGCTCTTGCAATTAGGAATTTATTTGAAAGGTGTAATTAATAAACCGCTTTAAATTCCATGGTCTGCAGAATATATTATTTTGTTGATTAAACTCACTTTCTTATAGGAAGTTAAAGATACTTAATGTATTTAAACTCAGGCTAATTTTCTTGTTGAATTTAGAAGTCTGAACAAGGCCCTTAATGAATAGTGAACAAATGAATAAAGGTTTTTGTGAGAAAAAGGTGGAGGAAACTTTAGCTCAAGGAAATTAGAAATTGGCTCAGCTGTTCTAGAATGGTGGTTTTCAAACCATGTTGTGCATTGAGAATCTCTTCGAGAGCTTACCAAAAAGGCAAATACCACACCCCTGCCCTCTGAAGTGTTCTGACCTGAGGAGCCCAGGGTGAGTCCAGTGATTTGTATATTTAAGCAGAATGCTAGGTGATTCTGATTCACATGCTCAGTGGACCAGTGAACTCGTTGTTTCTGGTCAGCATAGGGGTTTGGGATTTTATTCCTTAGCAAGAACCAGACTTAAAAATTAATGATGTTGGGCAGACCACAATGAATAGAGCAATACATTTCCTGCCTATCAATTTCTGGCTCTGAACTGAGAGAGTATCCCTTAGTTCTTTTGATCTCCAGATGCTGATATTTCTATGGGCTTCCACACTGACGTGGAAGCATGAGTTCCTCTAGAAAAGGTGTCATGGCAGTGGGTTATGCTTTTAAAGAAAGGCATTTCTTAGGGAGGGTAGTGGTGTGAGATGGAAGGGAAGGGAAATAAGAATGAGAAGAAATGAGAGTCAAGGATTGGCGACTGGAAGAAAACAAGAATCCTGTTTTGTATATATTTATTTATTTATTTTGGGAATACAAAACGAAGGTCCCCACGGAGGGAGTGAAGGGAAATACAAAGGGAAGTTCTTTGCTCTTTGCCTTTGTAAATAATTTGTGACAGTTATTTTCTTAGCAAGGTAGTTTAGGAATCATCTTGAGTGATGTCTTTGACTTTCTTACAAGTAGTTCCCAAACTGCCAGTTTCAGGATCAGCTGGAGTGCTGCTAGAATACAGATCTCTGGGTCCCACCCCAGGAGATCAGGAAATCTGCATTTTAGGTCTCATATGACTGACGTGGTCTGCATCTGAGGACATAATACTCTGTGTGTGTGTGCGCGCATGTGTGTGTGTGTGTGTGTGTATGTGTGCCTGGCTTCACACCATAAGCAACGGGATGGAACTGAACTTAAGTTGATTTAGGGTGCAAAGAAGTTCCTCTTGAGTTTGATTTTGATTCCAAGGGAAGCTCAAGAAAAAATCTCATAAAATGGAAGCCTGAGGCTTGATCTTGCTTTGAGATGGGATCTTGCTTGAGTGGCATTTCCCTTTCCTCTCAGAGCTTTATTTTCTTGCTCAGAAATTCAGTCTTCCCACCTCCCATCTTACACTTCCTTCTTTTTCCCCGTCTTAAGAGAATCAAGATTCATGGACAGAGGAAGAAGTTGAAACAAGGCTAACAAAGAATCCTGTACAGGGTATTCTTTCCTGCTGTTGTGTCGCAGCCAAGTTCAAACAGTCTGTATTTCCATTATTTTGACCTACCATGAAAGAGGTGACATTTTATATCCGCCTAATATGGACTCTATTTATTTCTGCAAATTAATATTTTCTGATCTGAATAAAACACAAATGACTGTTCTATTATATTTCAAAATTTAGTTTGAACATCCTGTTTTTTAATGATTTCTAGCCAAATATGTTTGATTTTTTTAAGCCTTTGCTTTCTGTTGAAATGATTTGTAATCTGGATAATTATTTTTGTGGGTTCTAGTGGCTAAAAGGAAGAAAAAAATGAGGAATGAAACGTTGCTGTTTTTATAATAGGAAGACTTCTTGAACACTTCAAGATCTTTGGATTTCACTAGAGTTCCTATTTCTGGCAAGATGATTGAAAACTAATGATACTCAGCTTTTTAAATAAGCCACAATCTTACTGATATTGCCATATTTACCTAAAATTGGTTTTTCTACTATTAATAATTAAAGGCTAATTTAAGCAACAACACTTGAAATCAGTGTCTTTTAATGGAAAAAAATATATGCCTTTACATATTAAAAGAAACTTTATAGAATTATCATTTGCTCTAGACTCAAATTTTTCAGTCACTATGCTTATTTATTTTTTATTTATGTTTTGTTTAAAGAAGGGATTGGGGGAGGGGCAGAGGGAGAGGGAGAAAGAGAGAGGATCTTAAGCAGGCTCCACACCCAGCACAGAGCCTGACGTAAGACTTGATCTTATGTCCCTGAGATCATGACCTGAGCCAAATCAAGAGTTAGATGCTTAACCAGCTGAGCCACCCAGGCACCCCGGTATGATAATCTGTTTAAAGGTGTTTAGAACTATTGTTTATTTGTGAAATTTCATTATAAGGAGGTACTTGAATTCATCCGAGGCTACTGGATACATGTACCCACATATTTAATTTATTTTTTTCAGCATAACAGTATTCATTATTTTTCACCACACCCAGTGCTCCATGCAACCCGTGCCCTCCATAATACCCACATATTTAGAGGTGAGAGATGGAAAGACTGACAATGGGTTGTTGGGTCACAGCATCTTCTTGGTGATGTTGATCTTTACAGCTCCAGCTCCTAGCTCAAGACACATCAATATGTTTACTAAGTAAACGTTTATGTCCTTTTGATTTAATATGAAGTGCACTTTGAATTTAATATGAAAATTGGTCTAGGAGGCAGTTCCAGACCTCCCACACAAAAGGCTAGATGTTGCCAAAGTTCTTTAGAACACTTTCCGAGTGTTAGCATGGTGTTCACAGCACACCCAGGGTGTGTTTCCAGAAAGGCAAAGATATAGAACTTTGAGGAAGTTATCTGGGTAATTCATGGAAAAACAGGGCCAACAAAAAACACTGATACTGAGGAAAAGAAAGGATTTGGGCTTGCATTAGGTAGACTATGTGTTATCTATTAGGTGATCACTGCTTTTATTCTTAATAATCATAACAAGTTATTTGAATAATCACTTAATTAAAAAAATTTTTTGGACCTAAGTTTTGTTTACTCACAACTAAATACAAAGACCTTAACCTCATGGATCAGATCCCTTTGATTAAACCCAAGCCATATAAATGATTTATTTATTTCTTCATTTGGTGCAGTCACAGAGCTAGTCCCAGGGAAAAGTTATGCCATTTGGTAGGTTCTCATCCTTCCCTGTCCTTCTCCTCCCTGCCCCCTCTTTAAGCAGTTGTGTATTTTTTTGGTTGGCTGTGTGTCTTGATGTGCTTCTCCTGGCCTTCCTGGAACCTTTGCTAACTTATTTTCTCCTTAATGTGGATATTGTGAAAGTATAGAGATGTTACCATGTGAAAACACCTGATAGCTTTGTGAAGCCCATGCTTCAGGTAGTTTTGAAATGCATGTAAAGAATATTGAATATAACAATACAACAGGAACAATAACTCTACGTTAAAGTACATGTTTGTACTTTACACATTTCAAAACACTAGATTTAAAACTCTGGAAGTGACTGTAAAGATCATGTAGCCCAGCTGCCTGTTTGATATATAAATTTTGTCCTTATCTCCTATAATAATGTCTTTTACTTTACATTTGAGTGTCCCTAGTATAGGGAAACTCACACTTCTTAAAGTTCTATTAGAAATGTCTTCCTTTTTATTGAGTCCAAATTTATTTCTCTGTTACTTCTTCTGTTATTTCTCTGTTACATTCTATGTGTATGTGTGAATGTGTGTATGCTTGAGCTAATGTAGCTCGTAGTCCTAATCTTGCTTCCACGGATCAGTCCTTGAAATATTTGATGGCATCCATACTAGTCAACCCAAATTATCTCTTCCCCAGGGTAAATATGCTCAACTATTCATTACATAACATGGGTAGAGTTCATATTGCTAATATTTTCAAAAACACCATTTCAATTTATTCTCACAATAACTTTGTGAAATAGGTAAGGATTTTTTCTGTATTCACAATGAGAAAACTGAGGGACAAAGATATTATTTGGAAGAGAAAAGAACTGATTTGCTCCAGCTTTTTATGTTATGACTTTTTAGTGGCATCTTTTAAAAAATCAGTTGTAAGAAAGGAATAGCTTACCTTGGACATAACTTTGAGGTCATAGAAAATTACATTAAAACTTTAATTTTTAAGTGTTTCAATGTTAACATAACATAAGGCCTTAAAATATATCCACAAAAGATAAGAATGTGAGACAAGCCATTAATTTTATTTATTCAGTGTTCTTCGAAAAGTATGTTTTGACTGGATTTTTATATTCCTAGAAAAGGTTCTAGAGTTAAGTTTAAAAATCCATACATAACATTTTCTTAAATAAAATGATCCATCTTTGTTATATTTTTATATAGCCTTGATTTGCACTGCCTCTCTCTCTCTCTCTCTCTCTCTCTTTTTTTTTTTTTTTGCATGAAGAATCCTAGAGATCTTACTAATGAGCTCATGAATTTCCAGTCATTTATACATGATCAAATAGAGAAAGAAAACTGTTGGCCTCTTTTTAAATAGAAGGTGTACTTTCTCATGGGAAAAATACTTTTACCTGAGAGGTACAATTTCATTTTTGTAAACTCTCCCTTCTAAATGTTACTTTTCATGCTGCAATGAATTCGGGAGGAAACTCTACCCTTTCCTCTAAATGACTCATGATGTAATGCCTTTATAGATTAAAAGCACAATTTGACTAATGGGCCTCATTTTTACTTGTAAGATTTTATACATTTCATCACGTTCACCCTATTGGACACACCACAGACTACATAACTTGTTCTAAAAATAGAATGTATGAAAAGGGTTGATTCAAGAATCAGAGGTCTCATTCTAATTGAGTGCTTTAGCTTGAGATTTAAACATTAATAATGCTAAATTATAATGTCATGTAGATACTATTATGGATATTATGGATGAGAGAGTTAAAAAAATAAAATCTATTTACAACATTATGGAATTATTTAAAGTAAAGATTATCTCTATAAATTGTTGGATTAGAAATAGTAATCATAAACTAGGTGGCAAAATAAGCCCATTTGAAATAATGCCCATTTTCTGATGTATTAATTATTTTTATTTTTATATGTCAAGCAATACATATTTATTTTGATAGTGGAGAATTCTGTTTAGATAGCTGAGCATATCTTTTTTTTTCTTGGTATATTTGTTAATTTGACCTGGACCAAAGTGTTCACAATACTTGATATATTTTGAAGAGAATTGTATAGTCTTAGACCTAACCACAGAACAAGTAGAACAATTGAAACAACATAAGGCCTTAAAATATATCCACAACATGTATTATTTCATTATTCGTTCATTTAAAAATTAGACTACATATGGTTAAATGTTATTTTCTTTTTTTTTCATTGTTTTATTCAGGCAGGATTCATTCAAGGAAAACAACTTGGTTTTTGTATGTGAACTTAGTTTTTTGCTACATTGGTAAATATAAAAGTCATGAATTAAATGTTCTCTTATCTCTTGCATCCAGGAGTGAATCCATGAAGTTCTCAGGTAGTAATCTAAAACAATAGGTCCTACTAAATATAGCCATAGTGAAAAATGACTGAATAGCCAACCTTTTTGTAGATAGCTGATCATATCTTTTAAATTATTTGAGTCTTAAAGATTTGGAATAATAAAGTAAATAAAATAAAAGGTAACAAACTCGGATGGGGAAAAGGAAGAAAGACATGAGAGATTTTGGGGAGAATGGTATATTAGTAACACACTGTAATTATATCAAGTGTACTTAATATCATTATTTTTTAACTTAATAATTACCTGCTTATGTAGGAAAATCAAAGAAACAAGCAAACGTTAGAATATTCCTTAAGGTATTTAGTTTTTTTAAGTAACATATTCTATTTTTGCATTTATTTGCTAAACATTTTTTATTAGACAGAAAATGACTCATATTTAGAAGTCACATATGCTGGTTTCATTTTGCTTAGGTTCCTGAAGAATTGCTTCAGTTTAAAATATGGGTTTGATACATCTGAAACATTCGAACAGAGGTGTCGGGCAGACTTGATGTGAGGGAGGCGGAGGAAGCTGTGTCTGGGTACCGTGTGAGACAAGATGGGATGGCCTACAGAGCCGTAGACACTGTCTTATAAAATCTCAAGGGGTTTCTATAGAAATGACAATTTCTACCATGCTTACATAGTCATCAGAGGAAAACTACAGATTTAGGTCTTTCTGCCAGTCCTCCAGAGCTTAAGGGAAGCCAGATCTATAGCTGTAATTATTTCACTTCTCTAACCAGACAGATGAGAATTAAGAGCTTTCTGTCTTTCCACACTCTCTGACTCTTCTCTCTTCCTCCCACCCAGATTACTGAGAATTTTATTTGGAGGTTTCTTCTTCTAATAGTTGTACTTAGTATAATTTTCTTATGCTTAAGGGTCCATAAATGCACCCCAGTGAAGGAATGAGAATAATATCCAGTCAATACAATAAAACAGTAATAGTATTCTGTCCCAGAACTTTCTTACTCATAGCTAATATTAAGCAGTTACCATTCATAATGGGTGAAAATTCTCTTACCAAGATTTTGAAATGCAATGACCAAATATTCCCCTATTAGGGGCTAGTAGTTGAGGATGTTCCCGCTTCCCCTGAACACATTGGAAAATGATTTCTATTTATCAGAGAGGATTTGGAAATTTCTGTGAAGAGATGGTAGTTTGGAATATTAATTGCTTATTAGTAGATCATTCCCAGTTGAAATAAGAGAAAACTCCAGGAAACTTGATTAAAAAAGGGAAAGCCCCACCTGTCCCCTCCCTTTTTATAGGTCCTTGGAAAGGGTGGGGACAGGAAGATGAATGATATGTGGTCATGGTATTCTTTAGAATGGAATAGAAAATTGGACACACCGCTTACATCTGAGCACGAGTGGCAACAATTCCATTATGTACTGACCTTTAGAGGAAGAGGTGAGGGAGACTTGAACAGTTAGTACTTGGGCTCTAAGACAAATCAGTTCGCATTCCAGGACACAAGCTTTCTGTACATGTTCAGGCTTTTCCCAGAGACTCAAGGTAGAAAAAAAATTACAGAATTTAAAGGAGGTCAAACCAGGGATCTGCCAAGAGACAATGGTGCCTCTGTACAATAAAATGGGTTGTTGAGAAGCTAACCACAGTGTCCTCATAACATCTAACTCCCATGTATGCCCCTTGCAATATTGCTGTGTTATGTACCAAAGAGGGTGTTTAACAAACATCAAAAGGTGGTCATTCACTTTGATTGTCTTAAAATCTAAGACACTCATAAAACTATATCCTGACAAGTGAAGGACACTTTGGAATATTAAGTTACCAGGCTATGTTGTATAGCACAGTACACTATGCTCAGAATCAGCAGATCTACATGTCTGAGAGTTGTCATTTATTAACTCAGAGCAAGTTACTTCAATTTTCCTTTCTGATTTTTTTAATTTTATTTTTTTTCAGTGTTCCAAGATTCATTGTTTATGTACCATACCCAGTACTCCATGTAATACGTGCCCTCCTTAATACCCATCATCAGGCTCACCCATTCCCCCACCTTCCTCCCCTCCCAAACCCTCAGCTTGTTTCTCAGAGTCCACAGTCTCTCATGGTTCATCTCCCCCTCCGATTTATCCCACTTCACTTTTCCTTTCCTTCTCCTAATGTCTTCTGTGTTATTCCTTATGCTGCTCTACAAAAGTAAGTGAAACCATATGATAATTGACTCTCTCTGCTTGACATATTTCACTCAACATAATCTCTTCCAGTCCCATCCATGTTGATACAAAAGTTGGGTGTTCATCCTTTCTGATGGAAGCATAATATTCCATTGCATATATGGACCATATCTTCTTTATCCATTCATCCGTTGAAGAACATTTTGTCTCTTCCACAGTTTGGCAATTGTGGCCATTACTGCTATGAACATTGGGGAACAGATGGCCCTTCTTTTCCCTATGTCTGTATCTTTGGGGTAGATACCCAGTAGTGCAGTTGCAGGGTTATAGGGTAGCTTTATTTTTAATTTCTTAGGGAATCTCTACACTGTTTTCCAAAGTGGCTGCCCCAACTTGCATTCCCACCAATAGGCAGAAGACATGAGAAGACACTTCTCCAACAGAGACATACAAATGGCTAACAGACAACATGAAAAAAATGTTCATCATCATTACCCATCAGGGAGATTCAAACCAAAACCACATTGAGAGAACACCTTATACCAGTTAGAATGACCCAAATCAACAAGACCATAAACAGCAAGTGTTGGAGAGGATGTGGAGAGAGGAGAATCCTCTGATTCTTTTTTTTTTTTTTTTAAGACTTTATTTATTTCAGAGAGAGAGAGAACATGAGTGAGGGGAGGGCCAGAGGAACAAGCAGACTCGCAGCTGTGCATGGAGCCTAACTCAGTGACTCAATCTCAAGACCCTGAGATCATGACCTGAGCCAAAATCATATGCTTAACCTACTGAGCCACCCAGGAGCCCTTCTTTGCCAGATTCTTTTTTTTTTTTTTTTTTTTTTTTAAGATTTGATTTATTTGACAGAGAGAGATCACAGGTAGGCAGAGAGAGAGAGAGAGAGAAAAAGAGAGAGGGAGAGAAGAGAGAAGAGAGAAGTAGGCTCCCTGCTGAGCAGAGAGCCCAATGTGGGACTCAATTCCAGGACTCTGGGACCATGACTTGAGCTGAAGGCAGAGGCTTAACCCACTGAGCCACCCAGGCACCCCTGACAGATTCTTATTTATAAAATAAAATGCACAAAATTATGTACAAGAAGTAATGTATAGAAAAACACTTTGTAAACTCAAAAGTTTTACATAGTATTACCAAATTCTCCTGTCCTTGGTTTCCTTTAAATCAGCAGATTTTAGCACATGCTGGGATGCTTTTTCTAGGTGTGTTAGTTGTCATTAATATTAAAGGACTGACATTTGAAAATTAATCAGAGCAGATTCAAAATTATCTCAAACAAACAAAAACAAAAAACTAAAAAATAAATAATTGCTATAAAATCGAGTTTGCTCATCCAGTGAAGGGAAAATGGACTTATGGTTGGTTCAGGCAGAACTGAGAAGATCATAGATACCTAGGTTGTTCAGAAGCTTTTGTCCATGATGAAAAGTGGTGTAGGGAGTTGTCATTAAACAGTTACAAATTTTCACCAGCAGAAATATAATTTTGTTTTATTTATTAATTTTTTTGAAGGGTAGGGGCACAGGGAGAGTGAGAGAGAGAATCTTAAGCAGACTCCACGACAGTGTGGAGCTCAATATGGGGCTTGAGCTCATGACCCTGAGATCATGACCAGAGCTAAAATCAAGTTGGAGCCTTAATTGACTGAGCCAACCAGGTGCCCCAGAAATGTAATTTTAAAAATAACTTCTCTCTACCTAAACTTAACTATGACAATTGAAGTTACTGTAATCACTCTGCAAATATTTATCATATTTATGTATATTATATACATATATATTTGTATATATTTATTACATTTATCAATGTAGTATTTAAATTTAATCAGTTCAAGATTCTTTCTTTCCCATTTCCCTTCTTATTTCTTGGAAAGTAATAAAGCTCCAAGATGGACTTACGTATCATTTTGGCTTTATGACATTTGCTTCTGTTCCAGACTTACAAAATTTATCCAGTGCTTTGGGTAACTTAGTTTCAGACCAGTAGCTGTCCAGGATTGCATAAAGAATGCCTTCACTGTTACTTCGATGACTGGGGAAAGAATATGGTTTAGGAAATGAAAAACTACAATCACAAGTAATGAAATATAAAAATATTATTATGCCTTAGAGGAAAGAGAATTTACTCTTTTTTTGGCAGTCCATTGCACCACTGTGCCAAGGTCATGGTGATGCCTGATGTCTAGAACCTCTAGAAGTTCATTCCTTGAGATGGACCTGACTTGGAGGGGATGGCCTTAGCAGAAGAGGCATGTGGAAGGAGAAGAGGCTTTGCAGTAGCTCTGTTACTGCACTGGAGATGGTGGAATGGAGCAGTGATTAGTAATTACTAATGACCTTTCCCTGGAGGAGACAGAAGAGATTGTATGCTAGAGGTGACCACAATAAGTAGTGGTAGCAGTAGGCAGAACTCACTCCCACTGGTGCTAGAGCAGTTCATGAAGAAGGTCCTCTCAGTGGTCAGGGAGTCACAAGTCAAAGAGATCTCCATGGTTGAGAAATACTTAATGTAATTCAATTGCTGTATGTTTCCTCCTTTCACAACAAGCAGTGGTTCTCAACTGGGGCTGATTCTGCCCTCTAGAGGACACTTGGCAATGACTAGAGACATTTTTGGTCGTCAAAATTGGGGGAGAGGTATGCTCCTGGCATCTAGTAAACAGAGGCCAGGGATGTTGCAGAACATCCTAACACACACAGGACAGCCCTTCACAGCAAAGAATTATCCAACTCATAACCTTGACATAGAGGAAGATGTTTTCAAGGGCTAAGACTTTACTGATCCACTCAGAAGAGGGTCATGAAGATTTGAAATACAGAATAACTTTTTTAGACAATGTTAGGCAGGAAAGTGCTTATTATAAATACTCAACACAAACTCAAATGTTTAATTCAGACTGTGTCTACTTAATATTTTAAAAATCAGCAAGGAAAAATAGTAGTCAATGGTCTGAATGTTCTTCATAAGTTCTAAAAGAATCAGAATCCTGATTTAAGCCTAAATATTTTCTAATTTTGGCTGCTTATCAGAATTACCTGTGGAGATTAAGAATATTTCAGAAATTTTGACTCAGAAGTTTAAGTGTGGAGCTCAGGCATTTATATTTTTCAGAAGATCTAGACGAGATTCTGATGCATGGTCCAGATTGAAAACCACTGTTTCATAGTCACATTAAGAAAGTACACTAACTTAAACAACCTTCTAACTCTTGTCCCTCTGCTTACAACCTGGGAGAAAGGTTCACTATCTCTTCAATCTGTGTCCTGTTCAGAGCCCAAGGTTAAGGAACTAAAATGGTTTGAGGATATATAGATGAGATGTACCTATAAAATCTCTTCTTTTTCTTGCTTTTAATAGTGAATTCTCCCCAGCAACACTGTGTGGCCTATTAAGACTTGATGAGATATTCAGGCAATCTATATTACTTTTCTCAAAACTACGTTCTGTATTTTCCCTTTTGCCCTCTTGACCCGTGTGTGATTCCTTTACCCTCCCTCATTTGAATAACATTACTGATGAGGAAACAGGGTACAGAGATTAAGGTCTCCAGGTTACACAGGAAATCAGGGGGCAGATTGGGATCACATTTCCAGCAACTGATCCAGAAATCCCACCTAAGTAGTTCATCCGGAGTTCTGTAAGGGCCATCTCGTGCCAAAGCAGGTTTCAGATGAAAGAAAGCACAAGCTGGTTTGCCCATTTGAAGAAAACACACACAGAGAAGTGCGTCCACACACATTCAAGGATCTAACTTCTAATTTCAAGTCTCTCCATTGCTTATTATCCCTGGATTTCCATAGTTCACAGTTTAAGACAATAGTCACCAGATTCAAGTGAGCACAAGATCAGCTGTTAAACATTTTAACTGATATCTTTTCCTAAGTCTGTCCTAAAGGCGATACTTTTTTCCTTCTTCTTTGTTTTATGCGTCAAATGGAGGTGTTTTTGCTTTTTCCTGTTGTCTTCTGGAAAGTCTGATCCCCTGACGTTAGCAATATTTGGGAATTATAGAGGGGGCATCTGCAGCTCTTTGAGAACAAATGCAATATTATTTCAGATTTTGCCACTAAATCCACTGCAAGCACAGCTCAAGTTATTTCAAGGCCTCCTCATTTGCATGGAAGAAATGACTAAAAGTGATTAATGTGAGCTCTTTGAGAGCTTTTGATGACAAGTTTATTGAGAATGTGTATATATGTGGAAACTGCTATCATTTCTGTTTCTAAAAACCATTGCTATGAAAAGAGTGAAAAGCATTATTGAGCCCAGAAAAGCTTTGCTTTTACACCAGTAAGTGAAAAATGGAATAAAAAGGCAAGTCAATATAAACATTATGTGTTCCAGATGAGTTTCACCACATGACCTCGGAAGAGTGAGACAGGATTCTGAGAAATAAGTGACAGAGATGGAAGCAACTGGAACTGTAAGCTCTTATTGTATTATCTGAAAAAGGACATCCCATTTTATCTTGGGACTCTGGAAAAATGGTAGCTGATAAATATAGTTTCTTGTCGAATGCCAAAGGCAGATAGATGTGACTATTGAGATGCTTCTCTTTCGCCCTTTACTCTGGGACTTATAAGCAAGCAGGATAGTCTGGTGGGTAAAGAATTGTTTATTCACTTAGTAGTGAATCTAAAAATAAGCACAGTCTAATTTTTTTTTCATATTTTTTCATACTTGTTTATTTGAGAGAGAGGGGATAAGGTCAGAGGGAGAAGCAGACTCCCTGTGGAGCTGGGAGCCTGATGCGGAACTCGATCCCAGGACTCCAGGATCATGACCTGAGCTGAAGGCCGTTGTTTAACCAACTGAGCCACCCAGGTGCCCCTCTAAATTTTAATCACTATAAAAATTTCAGGCAGATTTGAAAATATAGGAAATGTAGACTGCCTGGAACAAGGGTCATTATTGCATGCTTTATCCTATAGTTTATTGCTTTATTCTGCAGTTTATTGCTTTATTTATCAGTAGAGAACTGAGGCAGGCCACAATTATGACTGTCCTCAACCGTTAGTAGGTAGAGGTAGTTCTGAGCCACTAACTTAGAGAGCAGAGGATTCTTGAACATGGAGACGCCCTCTGGAGACTATAGAGCCTAGCAATTCAGAAGTTTCTAAAAAAAGAGGACAACCTTTGGTATGTCTGGGATCTCAGAAGCATATTTCAGAGCTCCTGGACACGATGTTCCAATTTGGAGTCCCATTATGCAAGGTCCCTGTTCTGATTCATCCTCGCGTGTTATGTTTGAGAGCGTTTGTGTTGCGAGCACTGTGGCGGCTTTCTTTGTAGAGATGCTCAAGTGGAAAGGGTAGCGTTTACTCCAGAGGCCAGAAAACAGTAATTCATCTCCATCTAGCTTGATGAAATTAGAGTTTCAGAATGCAGAGCCCAGCCCAGAGCCAGCTCCTGGGACTCGCAAATGGAACTTAAGCTTGGTTAAATTCTTGGTAGAGAATATGGCACAAGAAAAAGGGCTATGGTCATAGAACAATGATTATCTTTGGTTTCCAAATATTTACTTACAAAATGATCTTCAGGGGCATGTAATCGCTGTGAAATTATAGTGTAAGTTTCCAATCAAACTGTATATGATCATCAAAGCAAAGGAAGGAGTAAAGGCTGCTCACTGTAGATCTGTGAGCCAAGCTTATAGGAAAAGACTGGATTCCGGGAGTAGTTGATCTTCCGTTAACTCCGTCTTGACAGTGGAATCACTACACTTCCACGTGCCCATGGAAAATCAACATGGTGAGGTGCACACCTCACTCAGAAGATCTTTGCAGAGAAAGACTAAGGAAGTGTTGTTATTGTTTTTCCTCAAAAGGACACATTGTTATAAAGAGGCATAAGAGTAATTGGGGCTTGCTGCTGGCCTACAAATAAAACATATTCTTTTCATTGATATTGCAAAGTGATTTTTTATTGGAGTAAGGTTGACACACAAGCCTACATGAATTAAGCTGCAAAGTGAGTTTTATATTACCTTAGTTTATAAATGGACCATGTGTTCCACAGAACAGTGCTTGGCTTAGAATGTGCCTTAATAATATTTTACTATTATTTTAATAGTGAAATAATAACAACAACAGTAATTGTTATCTGTGAGTTTTATCACACTGGGAAGGCTGTGTCAGACACTGTGATAGCATTTTATATGCATTATCTTATTGAGTCCTGAAGGTGATCTGGTGAGGAGAGATTATGATCTCCAAGTATAGACATGGAAAGACCAGGAGTGTGGAGAGTTTGTCACCCAGTGTGTAAGTGATAGATGCGGGATTCAAACCCACCTGTCTTTGATTCCTGAGCCCTATGCTCTTGGTCATGGTTATGGGTTGAACTGCGTCCTTCCAAAGTTCATGTGTTGAAATTATAACCCCCTAGTACCCCAGACTCTAACTGGTTTCAGAAATAGGTCTTTAAAGAGGTAATGAAGTTAGGACCCTAATGATGGGCCCTAATCTGATATGACGAGTAACCTTATAAGAAGATGATATTTTGACAGATGCATACAAGAGGGAAGGCCTTGTGAATACACAAAGGGAAGACGGCCATCAGTAAGCCAAGGAGTGAGGCCTCAGGAGACACCAACTCTGCCGACATTTTGATTTTGGACTTCAGTCTCCAAAATTGTGGGACAATGAATTTTGTTGCAAAAGCCACCCAGTCTGTGGTATATATGTCAGCCCTAGCAAACTAATATAGCCACCATTATATCTTGTCAGCTCATTAGAGAGGAAAGATGTCCAGCCTGGAAATCCTTAGCGGATCTGAGAAAATCATTGGGTCAGAGACAAATAATTTCAACTCTTTTCTATCTCTACCACTTGTCATCTGGATACAGAGACTTCTTATCATCTTTTTTTTTGTGGTAAGTCCCCTCATTATTCAGCAAATATTGACTTTCCTTATCTCCACGGGAGGGATGTACCTCTGCCCACTTACATTTACTTAGTCATCTGACTTACTGTAGTCAATTAGGTGTTACAGTGATGTGAGGTGAGCAGAGGTTTGAAAGGTGTCTGCACACGCTCACCTTGGTTTTCTTGCACTTGGAAATCAGGCCCCCCAGAGCAAACACATGTGAGAGCAGACTTGAACTTACCCTGAAGCTTGAATCAAGTGTCCAACCTGGCTCAGGCAGATTGTAGTTGACACCCAGAACTGTGAGAATGAATTACAGTTGTCCTAAGGTACTGGTACTTGAGGTGAACATTTTTTCCTTATGGTGGCAGTAGCTGATGCATCTATTGTTGTTTTATTCCCTGATATCTTATAATATGCTATGTCTGGGTCATACTGTGCAATGAAAGTCCGCATTGGTTTTCTTGTTTGATTTGGGGGGGAATGCATACCAAGGTTCCTTCAAATGTTTCCCACATCCTGGAGTTCAAGTCTAGAGATTCATTCCATTAAGTTTCAATACTCTTTGGTCTTCTGGAATCTTCCTCTAAAGAGAAGCTTGGGCAGAAGAGTAACTTCCAAAGACCAAATCAGCAAATCTTGTTATTAAGTTGTTAAGCAGCTGCGGCGGGACAAAACCTGCCAGAGAAAAAAGGCATTGAGGAGGGAGGAAAATATAGAGTGGTAAGCCCAGGATGGGCAAGGAGCAACATCAAAGACAAATTTCATGTTCTTTACTCTTTTGTCAAAGGTCATTCCTTGTCCCTGGATAGCATAACCCAAGTTGGAAATTACCAAATTCCACCCACAGTAGAAGGAACAAAATAAATTGTGGTATATATTCATACAACGGAATACTTTATAGTACTTGTTATGGTTTTAATCGTGTTCCTCCGCAAATTCTTATGTCAGAGTCCTAAACCCCAGAACCTCAGAATGTGACCTTATTTGGAAATATGGTCATTGCAGATGTAGTTAATTAAGAAGAAGTCATATTGGAGCAGGTTGGACCCCTAATCTAAAATGGCTGGTGTTCTCTTTTTTAAAGATTTTTATTTATTTGAGAGAGAGAGAGAGAGAGAGAGAGAGAATGAGGGAGAGAGAGCACAAAAGTGGGGAGGGTCAGAGGGAGAAGAAGGCTCCCCACTGAGCAGGGAGCCCAATGCAGGACTCGATCCTGGGACCCTGGGATCAGGACCTGTGCCTAAGGCAGACTTAACTGACTGAGCCACCTAGACACCCTAAAATGACTAGTGTTCTTATAGAAAGAGTACCCTGTGAAGAAAGACACAGACCAGGAGAACACCACATGAACTTGAAGACAGAACAGAATGAATCATATACTTCCAAGACCTGGTATGCCAAAGATTGCCAGCAAATAGCCAGAAGCTAGGAAAGAGCCCTGGAACAGATCCTCCCTGACAGGGGATCAACTTTGCTGACACCTTGATCTTGGAAATTTAGCCTCCAAAATTGTGAGACAACGGATTACGAATAAGCCAACTCATTTGTGGCTGTAGCAGCCTTAGGAAAGGACTATAATAATGAAATAAATTGCATGCAGCAACACGGATGATTCTGTGGACTCTATGTTTGAGCTAAATGAAGCTAGACAGTAAAGAAATCATAGTATGAAAGTCAATTTGTACAAATTTCAAGCACAAGGAAAATTAACTTATTATAGTTTCCTTTAGGGTGAGGGGACTTGTACACAGACTCGGGTTTTGGGAGGCTTTCTGGGAACTGTCATATTCTATTACTTGACTGTATGGTGGGGACTTAGGGGTGTTCACTTTGAAATAGTTTCTTGAGCTGTGCTCTTAGAATTTGTTATGTTTTGCATGCATATTGCATGCCAGTATAAGTGCATTTTAAAAATATACTGATGGGGAGATTTAGTGGGGGGAGAGACTGAAGCCAGAGGACCTAGAAGAAATACTTGACATTATAGATAAGTACATGAGAAGAGGGTATAGACCAGCATCTGGAGCAGAGTGGAGGGTTTGGCTTGGATAGAAAGAAGGCATTTCTGGGCCTGGACACATTATAACAGAAGTGGGGTTTGTGAGGTTTCCACTTTATCAGGGTTCTCTTCTTTCCTTTGTCTCAAATAAAAATGAGGTTTAGTGTTTCAAAAATATTTTTTTGGCAAGTCTCTTTGCATTTTCTGAAATTCATTTGAAACGCCATCCATTACTCTGGTGAAGCCAGGGAGCCCTTGTGTCCTTAGGACAGGCCTCGTGTTGCTATGGTAACTGAATGTTTACTAGAGAAAATATTCCCAGTTAATAATAGTCTGGATGGAAATAATAGCTACTGCTAGGCCCTTCAGAGTTACACACCATCAATTTCCAATTTGCTGAAATAGGTGCAATTGGCTTTTTGAATTTCAAAGTATGACTTTTTCCAGGCCTCTATGATCCTTCCCCCACACCACGCACCACAGGCCCACACCCACACACCCAAATGTTTCTAAAGAATGCTTGGCTTGTCCAAAATGATGATAAAGGGAAGCTGTTATGTTGGAGCCTTGTCATAATATCAACAGTAGGAATAATGAATAAATTAGAAGGTTACTATTTATTGGCTCTGGTTAATAGTGAAATCACAGAGGGAATAATCATGGGAGAGTATAATTCATGCTACTTTGTATAGTCAGTCTTATCCAGAATCTCATTCCCAAAGAGCAAACCAACCAGCAGATGTGTTGAAATACTCCATCAAAAATCATGCCGGTGCATAACAAAAATGGCTCTCAAGGCATTTAACAAGCTCTTTTCCTTAGCCTGGGCTATTGATGCATTTGTTCACGGTTTGATTGATTGCTTCCTTCCATTATTAATATAATTCAGCAAATGTTAATTGAGCCAGTCCTTAATCTAGTTCTCAGGGAAGCAGACCCTACCTCTGCCCTCGGAGGAGCTTGCGACACAGTGAATGCCATGTTTCGATGAAGTCACCCCTCCAGCCATCAGCCTTCCCGATGAATGCCAATGGAGTGCAGCTGGAAGGACTCGGCACGTAACTCAGGTTCCATGTCCTCCCAACTGGCCCCCTTTGACCCACATGTGGGAAGCTGTGTTAGAGTACCAGGGTGAGGAGTTGAGCCTCAGCTCGTGGGAAGGAAAACCCCTCCTTCAAAAGAACAACCTGCACTCCTGGGAGTCCACACTTATGCTTCCAGAAAGAAATATTCAGTTACCAGGATGACCAGTTTTATCCACCAGATCTAAGGGGGGTATGAAAATCAGTGAGTGGACTAGTTGGACATCTTACAAACATGAAACAAGAGGTGCGGATCATCTTTGGAGACTGGATCTTGCCCTCTAACCCAGTGGTATCCTGGATAGCTTAGTATAGAAGAGAATTGCTGGGTTTGGAGACCAGTGGTTAAGAAATGGAGGAATGCATGTATCTAGTCCCCACCCCTGTAGAGATTGTGATTCCAAGAGTGGAACCCAGGAAAATGCATTGTAATCAGTCCCCTGCTTGTTTTGGTGATGAAGTTCCCAGCTCTGGCACCTGCCAAAGAAGGGACAGGTTAGTGTTTTAGACCCAAAACACTATTGAGGGAGGGCACATGAAATGGGGAAAACTGGCAGGCAAGAGACATCACTCAGAAGCAGCATGTCCTAGGTGATAGATAATGAGCCTGTGTAGCAGCAGTGGGTTTGGAGAGGAAAGATGGGCTCTGGAAAGACTCGAGACTGAGAAGCAATGAAATTTGAAGAAAGATTAGGTCAGGATATAGAAAAATTACAAGTCCAACTATGAATAATGCTGGGGGAGAACTCACAAAGCAAAGACTTCCGCTTTTACCTTTACTATCAGGGCAGGTCCGGACCTCCTTCCATCCTGGCGCCTGGCTGTGGCCACCAGATTCATGCATAGAGAGGGTTAAACTGAGTGGAAGAAAAGTGCCCTATCCCTGGAGTCTGAGGGAGATGCATACAAGGGAACTCTACACTGTGGACTTTTAAAGACTGTAACACATATTGGGGCACCTGGGGGGCTCAGGGAGTGACATGTCTGCTTTTGGCTCAAGTTCTGATCTCAGGGTCCTGGGAATGATTCTGCTTCAGGCTTCCTGCTCCGCGGGGAGTCTACTTCTCCCTCTCCCTTGGCCTTTCCCGCAGCTCATGCCATCTCTCTCTCTCTCTCTCAAATAAACAAAATCTTAAAAAAAAGGTAAAGACTGTAACACAGGTAGAAATGGAGGAATTTTTAAATTTGCTTTTTGTTTGTGTGTCTTCCTATAGGAACATAAGGACAGATGTTGCTGGGAACCAGTATTTGGGAGGATAAGGAAGGGGGCCAGAAGGTGTGAGACACCCTGATCATAAACGTGCAGTTGTTGAAGAGTTTCTGAGGTAGACACACTGTTTGGACACTACCTATCCCAGAGTGGCATAACCTAAAAAATAACTTGGATTTTAATTTTTCTGCTCCTTAATCCATCCTGGTGGATCTTGCTCCTGCTGGTTAGAGCAAAGACAATGACAAAAGTTCTGTGGTAGTGGGTTCTGAGCAGGATGTGGGTGGAATGGGATAGTCAGAACACCTAGAAATGGTAGCATAGGTGGGGCTGGGATATAGGAGGTGATCCTGTGGACACCAACTTGCTCCAGAATAGGTCAGCCACAGTCCAGAAGACTTTGTGCCAGAAACTATGGGCTATCAACTCTTTTTCCCTTCACCAGAGCCTCATCTCCTGTCATTCAATTTGAGAGAGAAAATGGGAAAGTTGACATGCACGCAACTCTGCCACCAGGGCTACCAATGACCATTTGTGACAGGCAAGCCTGCTCACAAATGCGTGGGACCATAGGCCAGAGAAGCCATTGCACTCTTAGAATGCACAGCCTTTCTACTGTTGGCGTTATAAGCTGCTTGTTAGACAAGAAATTTTTGTGGTAGCTAGGATGAAAGTCCAGGAAATACGGTACTCTCAAGTATATTGTCTGTTCTTCTACATCCCTATTTGTTCTCCACATATCCCTATTTTTATACTTTGCTTTTAAAATAGAAATTGACAAACTCCAACCCATAAGCTAGGCCTAGCTGTGTGACTGCCTTCTCTTTGCAATAGCAGAGTTTCATAGTTGAAGTCACCAAATGACCTGCAAAGCCAAAATAATTTATTACCTGTTTTTTTTGTTTTTTTTTTTTTTCAAAGTTTGGCCACCTTTACTTTAGAAGAATCTTTTAAAAAAGTTAGAATCACCAGAATGTCTTTCCCTAATTGCTATCAATCAGGAAAATGATATATTTCGATGATTATGGTGACTTGTGTTGATAAATTTCTTTCATATACATGTTAGACATGATCTTCAAAAAAGGGCTTTAAGTATACTTCCTGACACTTATTTCATGGATGAATAAATGGAGGAGAAGAAATGATGTGATTTGCTCAACTCTTGTGATTTCCATCATGTGATTTCCATCATGTGATTTCCATCATGTGATTTCCATCATTCTAGCTCCATCTCAGAGCTGAGTGTATCTACTCATGGAGAAAATCCATCTAGTGTCATTTCCACTCAGCCCAAATCCCAGCATTAGAAACTCATTCCTGTGGATCAACAAGTTCCCCTCTGTAGAACTGGCTGGCCCTGGGAGTGGGGGAGCATGTTAACTCTGGCTATAAGTCACTTGTATTTTCAGAAGAAGTCTTAAGAGAATGCATTTCTCCTAAGAAGGAGACATGATGTCCAGTGGGGAAAAGGGCTGTGGGTGTGTTAAGAAATACTTCTGGCATGGCCAGGGATGTAGGGGGACAGATCTGCGAGGGGTGTTAGGCACTCAAGAGAAATGGAAAGAGCAAGTCTCCAGGAAGTATGAACTTGACTTTCTTCATTCACAGTTCTTGTTCTCATTGGTACCACAGGGAGAGTGGTGCACAGGCAAATGGATCATGATTTATTTTAGTGATTCTTACATTCTTATCATGTTTTTTCTCTTGCCCTATGACCAGTCTCATGTTTCATCTCATAGTTGCCTAGATACCTACAACCCGGGTATTGACAAGCTTCCCAAAGATGAGAAGTTTAGTTTTGTGAGAATTCTAGAATTATATCTCCAAGGAGGTTTCTTGCCACCAGAGTGTTCCTGGAGCAAATCTGTAGACTCTAAATATTCTCCAGCAGATTGTAAATTTTGGATATGGTGCTAGCAAAGAGAAGAAAGGAAAGCAGCAAATGTCAGTACCACATGGTTTCCAGTTAGGTTGTAGTCAATGTGATATTTTGTACAATACATCGTGTTCTCTACTCAAAGATGTTCTCGGAAGGAGAAGAAAGGTTGCATGTTTCTTTTGTGCCAAGTAATGATTAAGCAAGGGAGTGGGATGGGGATGAAGAATCCGTTTTGGATTTGTGTGTTAGAAAGAGGCTACAATTGTGAGTCCTTATATTGGTGGCACCATCTTAACAAAGTACAAATGTATTTTTTCTCTCTCACTTTGCAGTGGGTGACCGAAAATTGTGTTCAAACCTAGTATGTACATGGTATGGAGATTTCCATTTTTAAAAAAAGAATCTTCAGTAGATAATAAAATTGAAGTATATGCCCTGAAAATGTGAAATTAACTTGGTAAGCAGAAGAATTTTTAGGCCATTGGTAATTAACATAGGGGAAGAAGCAAGTTTCATAAATGAAACTCAATAACCACTGAATTTCCATAGTGATGCCATCTGTTTCTACTTTTTGGAGAATTTCATTAATGTGTGGGGATCTTTCTTCATATGGTGGAGAGAAAACTGACCTGGGAGTAACATTCTTTGGGTTCCATCTCAGTTCTTGTTCATAATTAGATAGCGCTAGGTAGGGCATTGTGATTTTCTTACTCAGATTTCTTATATGCACAGTGAAGGCATTAAATTAGACACCTCCTAAGTTTTCTTTACTTCTCAGGATGTAATTCTTGGCTTCACTTGGGCAATAGACTCTGGTCAACATTCCTCTTATTTTCTTTTGATCAACTGAAATGCCATTTTCTTTTGAACTGACTCCTTAAAATTCAATTATTTTACCTCAGATTCATCATCTCTAATTTAATTTTATTTCCAGTCATTTTCCCCTCTGTGTTAGAATCTTGATTTCACAGAATTTGGAAACGCATAGGCTAGAGTCTCACCTCTTATCCAAAACTTTCATGACAGATCATGATCCTGATTCTTCTCCAAGAACAGAAAGCCAGTTACTTCCAAAGCTCAATAAATTTATTCAGCTTAATTTTAATTGTGTCACATATGACACAAGAATCTTTTTTTTCTTTTTACAATAAAGCTTTTCTTTTATTGTGTTATGTTAGTCACTTTGCAGTACATCATTAGTTTTTGATATAGTGCTCCTTGATTCATTGTTTGTGTATAACACCCAGTGCATGCAGTCCATGCCCTCCTTAATACCCATCACCAGGCCAACCCCCACCCCGCCACCTAAAGCCCTTAGTTTGTTTTCTGGAGTCTATAGTCTTTCATGGTTCATCTCCCCCTTCAATTTCCCCAACTTCATTTTTTTCTTCCTTCTCCTAATGTCCTCCATGTTATTCCTCATGCTCCACAAACAAGTGAAACCATATGATAATTGACTTTCTCTGCTTGACTTATTTCACTTAGGATAATCGCCTCCAATTCTGTCTATGTTGATGCAAAAGTTGGATATTCATCCTTCCTGATGGCTGAGTAATACTCCATTGTGTACAGGATATAAAATCAATGCATATAAAGCAGTTGCTTACTTATACACTAACAATGTAACTGTATAAAGAGAAATTAGAGAATTGATTGCATTTACAACAGCACAAAAACCATAAGATATCTTGGAATAAACCTAACCAAAGAGGTAAAGGATCTGTACTCGAGGAACAAGAGAACACTCATGAAAGAAATTGAAGAAATAACCCATCACAAAAAGATGGGTAAATATTCCATGTTCATGGATTGGAAGAGTAAACATTGTTAAAATGTCTATGCTGCCCACAGCAATCTATGCTTTCAATGCCATTCCAATCCAAATACCACTGGCATTTTTCAAAGTGCTGGAACAAACACTCTTAAAATTAATATGGAACCAGGAATGACATAAAATCTTGTATGAATCTGTCACATTTGATTTAGTTAAGGATGCAGCTATTCTCTTCTTTTAAGACCCATTTATTTGGGTAATATAATAGGCTTATTGATCCTTCAAGAGTGTATCACACAACCATTCTAACCAAAGCTTATGAATCATTGTGATTTCATCAAGTTTGAAGAGGAGGAATGGCTGAGCAGTGGTATGAAGCAATGCCAAAACAATCATAAAACACATAGCTCTGTTTTTAACATTTATGAAAGTGTTACATGTGTAATTTGCTTCAAAGAGAGGGAGGGAAGGAAGGCATGAGTGAGACAGTGACTGAGAGAGACATCAAGAGAGGGAAAGAAGAGGGAGGGAGAGAGAGAAAGAGGAATGGAGCGGGAGAGAGAGAAAACTGGCTTAGCAGTGTTGGTGCTGCACATTATAATGGAGGGGAAGTTGCTCCTGGCTGTCCTGAAAAGCCCATTCTGAGTGAGAAGTCTGCTGATAATACATGCCTGTCTTCATATGAAACAAATGCATTGTATGATTTTGCTGCACATAATTTTCCCTTCTTCATTCCAACTGTTTGGAGAGCATGCAATGAGATAGTGTTAAGTCCTAAGCCCACGGTTACATAGGAACATTTAGCCAAGACAAGGCTGGCAGCTTGGAAGCTTCTTTTATGACATCTTGGGTTCATTTTTGCCTTTGAGAAAAGTTTCTTCAATGCTGTGAGTGCTCCTGGGTTTCCTTGGGAAAGATCAACCATGGTGCATACACATGAAAAGTGATCAAACTCTTGATACTAGAACCTTTGAGAAAGCCCAGCCACCCTCCTGACACTCCTTTTAGTCCAAGGAGTTTCTCATGTGTGAACAGATCTCTTCTGAGGCTGGCTGCATGAAGTGGGACACACCAATGCTGGTAGACCATTGCAGCTGCAGCCTTTCTACTGAAAATGCATCATTTCAGCTTGAGCCCTCTGGTACTATTTGAATCAGACTTTCATATAATAACATTAAGTGTGTTACTAATCGTCTCATTTTAATGTCAAGATTTCAAACCTCATGTCTGAAGACATTCATCTTCTTTTCTCCAAAACATGTATGCATATGCATAAAAATGCATATCAGTGAAAGGAAACAGACCATCGGTTCAGACAATTCAGAGTGAAATCCAGAAAAGAGAGAGGTCATGGACGGATGGAGTTTTTAAACTGGGCCTTGAAAAAAATGACAAGCAGAGAGGAAGAAACAGTTCAAGAGTATCAGGACAAGGGTATCTTAACTTTTGATTTATTTCAAATTTAGCTGACTTGGGAGCATGATACAATTCTTCCTAGTCTACATTTGTCCCACAAATGTTTCCTGTATTAAAAAACGAGAGGCATCTTGGCTGCATGTGGGGTGGGGAGGGTGGTGGAAGATAGCATTTCCAGAGGAAAAAATGTTTCTTTTCTGCCTTTCAATTTTTTTTTTGCAGTCTGTGTTATAGTTATTAAGTGTTGATATGCCAATCTCATTTGTTCTCAAAGTGGGCTATTTAGGATGTCCATCTTAGTCAAACAGATTTTCTTGGCCACCTCACCTAGTTATTCCCCCAAATAAGAATCCCAAGTAAACTCATATGCAATAATTAAGGACAACTATTTTCAGCAATCACACTAATCTATAAAACAGATATCTTTCGGGGTCACAAATTTTCTATTGGAGTGTCCTTTAAAATTTTTCCTCTCAGTGAGTATTTTAATTGCTATAAAGTTAAAAGTGTAGAATTAAAAATGAATGGATAAACTGATTTTGTCAGAGTTAAAAGAAATAAGTTCATGTGTGAGTCAGTGGTTTATTCTATGTTTTGAGAGATTTAAAATTAAGAATTTGGAGACAACCTAGAGACTTAGGTTATTGCCAGGTAAAGATTCAGGTTTTGCTTTGTTACTGTATTATATTGATTTTTGACATGTGGTGTCCATGCATGAGAGAAGGAAAGGAGAAGGAATCTACAGCTCTCAAATGGAAACTGTGTGGACCATTTATCATCCGGATTAGAATTTTGTCATTAGGTGGGATGTAGACCTGCTTAGAGCAACGCAACTGTTAAGGTCAGCCTTCACCAACCTGTTTTCAGTCTCTGGGCATTTAGTTCCCATTTTCTCTTTCGCAGAGGTCCCCTAAGCTGAGTCTCAGATTAAGAAGTTTCTTTCCTGTAACTTTCGCCATCTGGAACACACTCTTTGCATTTTCATCCCTCATTCCACATCTCAGCTGGGATCGGTCATGTCTCCCTTATTTTATGTCACTTACCTTCCTGTGTGTGTTGAATAAAGGCCTACAAGTTGAGCGGTGGGGTCCAGCTTGAATGTGGCCCTGTGATTGGGAAGCAGCCAGTCCAGTTCCAGCCTTGACCCAGAGCACCTGGGCAAGAGTTACCAGGGCTTCCCCTTGGTAAACACTCTTCATTCAGTACTTTTGGGAAAAGGAAAAGTCCTAATTCAGAGTACAAAGTTAACATTATGGGAATCTACAAGAGGGCTTTGTAACAAGCATGTGACAACTAAGAGTTCTGGGTGTCCCAAGCATCTCCCGAGTTCCCTGGTTATTTGTACAAGAGGAAGATGTGCTTCCTTTCCCCAGTGCCTGCCCACACACTCCTGCTTCTGTCCTTTGTCACTCAGATTTGCCTCTCAGATTTCCTCTTGTTTTGAACCCACTTTAAGATTTTCCTTGCCAAGGTCATCCCGGGTCTTCTGTTGTCTCTGCCTTGCTCATCCCAGGTTCCTGCATATTTATTAGGTATATTTTTAGTTGTTGCTGGTAAAGACATTCACTTCCTGCCTAGCCACACACATTTCTCCCTCTTCCAGTGGGCCGCCCGAGCCTCCATTCCTCCCGAAACAGTTCAGAAGTGTCCTATCTCAGTGCTTTTACCTGTTCTCTTTTTTTCTGAGCTACAAATCAAGGGGTATTGTCCATCCAAATTGCAATTCTGTTTCTCTAGGGTAGCGTTTCTCGAAGTTGAGTGAGAGTGTGAATCACCTGGAGAGGTTGGTGAAAAGCAGGTTCTGAGTCAGTAGGTCTGGTCTGAGCCCCACGGTGTTCCCAGGTGACACAGGGGCTGCTGGTCCCAGGATCATACCAGGAACAGCAAGGGTTTGTTGTCCTTTATCTTCATTCTTTGTGAATAAGGTTTTTCAGGACTGCAATAACAAAGTACCATAACTTGGGTGACTTGAAACAACAGAAAACTAGTGTCTCACAGGTCTAGAGATTAAAAGTCCAAAATTAAGGGCCATGCTCCTTCTGAAACCTGCAGGGGAATCCTTCCTGGCCTCTTCCCAGTTTCTGGAGCATTGTTGGCAACTTTTGGTGTCTCTTGACGTGTAGAGGAATCAATCGAGTCACTTGGCCATCTTCTCCTTGTGTGCTTCATGTTGTCTTCTCTCTATACATATCTGTCTCTGTGTCCAAAATTTTCCTTTTTATAAAAACACCTCATTTTAACCTGATTATCTCTATATAGACCCTATTTGCAAATGAAGTCATACTCTTAGGTACTGGGGGTTAGGATTTCAACGTGTTTTTCTTTGGGAGCTATTATTCCAAACCATAACAGAGGCTTATTCCCCACCCCCTGTTTTGTTTTTGTTTTTGTTTTTAAACACTTTTATTTATTTATTTGACAGACAGAGATCCCAAGTAGGCAGAGAGGCAGGCAGAGAAAGAGAGAGGAGGTAGCAGGATCCCTGCTGAGCAGAAAGCCTGACATGGGGCTCAATCCCAGGACCCTGAGACCATGACCTGAGCTGAAGGCAGAGACTTTAACCCACTGAGCCACCCAGGATCCCAATCCCCATTTGTTTTGTTTTGTTTTGTTTGTTTGTTTGTTTTTAATAGAAAGCGTAAGACTTTCTTTTTCCCCCTCTCTAGTAATTTTGTTTTCCTTAAATAGAATTTGCTGCTTTGATCATCAACTGGTACATGAGAAATTAAGGATCTTTCATTTAAAATGGGCTAGGAAATATACAGATCTGGAATCACCAAGAAAGAGGTCCCGGAAGAGGACTATAAAAAAAGAGAAAAACTCAGGTGCTCTGTTCTTCCAGGCTGTAATAGTAGAAATAGCATGGACTTTCAAGCAGGCAAGTTCTGGAATTTGAATCCATACTTGTCACTTACTACATCTGTGATTGGGGGGTGGGGGGTGGGTAGCCTGCTTGCCTTTTTCCTTTTTGAGGCATCTCTTTATTTCATATTTATTTATTTATTTTTATATTCAGTTAGCCAGCATATTGTACATTATAAGTTTTCGATGTACTCTTCAACAATTCATTAGTTGCGTATAACACCCAGTGCTCATCGCTTGCTTCTGCTTAACTCCCGTTTCCTCATTTTTTTTTAATTTTTTTAATTTTTTATTTTTTATAAACATATATTTTTATAGCAGCAATGTCCACAATAGCCAAACTATGGAAAGAACCTAGATGTCCATCAACAGATGAATGGATCAAGAAGATGTGGTATATATACACAATGGAATACTATGCAGCCGTTTCCTCATTTTAAAAATGAGTACAATGATGCCTAGTAAAAAAAAGGATGGTCCAGGGGATCAATGAGGCTTCCAAAGCACTTTGCATGTGGTAGGCATTGAATATGTGTGATCCGTAGTTCTGTGGTAGAAGTCTCTGTTCTGGATATTACAGCAGAACTGTCGGTGGTACCTGGCCAGGTCACTCCATAGACCTTGCAAGGCCGCAAACTCAGCTGGCAGCAACCTCTGCTTTTCTTTCTTCTTCCCTGAGCAACAACCCCTGCTTCACTCCTCCTCCTTGAGCTGCAATGGTAGTTCAGAAGAACAAACAGGACAAAGGGACTGCATTTCATTGTTTTTCTGCGTGATTTCCCATCCTGGATCTGAAAAAAGATTACTGTTTCCTCCTATGTGCCCATATGTTCATATAAATCACAATTTTTTATGTTACACTTTAAATAAAATATTTCTCCTAAGTGGATGCCATACAGAGATCTTTTCATCCTTTGGTGGTTGTTTGTGCATAAGGATGTATGCTTGAAATGTGGGTGCTTCTAAAATCAATCTAGCAGATCTCACTCTAATGGAGGTCATTCCCTTTGGTGCTTGGATGAAAAATTGACAGTTTTTGTCATGAGTCCAGCATCTGGACACTCATGGCTAGGTCATTTATGTTAAAGATAGGATTTCCAAAGTACAGTTTGAGTGAAAAATGGGAAGAGTTTAGAAGGTTAAGCTACAGTTGCAAATAATCCATTTGTTTTCTAGATCCGAATCTTACATTATAAAAGCAAAAAGACAATTAATGCTTAGGCTAGGATGGGGTTCCAAGTTGAATCTGGAACAAGAATTACTTGCCTCTCATATGCCAACCACATTGGAAGCTTACATACCCAAACAGTAGTGTATGTGGAAATGGAAAACTTTGTCCTCACGTTTCTGTTGATGTTAAGGCAGACATCATTCCTGAACTGGCCTATTATTATAGGTCCATATAAAGTACAGTGAACAAAGAGGATTTTTGGGTGTATGTGAGTGGGCTGAGTATGCAAACAGCACACATACATGTAATGTGCCTACTCATTTATTTCTGTATTATTTTCCAATTGCCAAAGAAAAAAATCCCGTCTTTAAGGAATAATGGTAAAACAATTTTTTAAAGTTTATTTTGATTTTCCACCCAAATAGATAGTAAGAGTGGAGGGGTTTGAAGACTTTCAGAAGAAAAGGGCACCCCTGGATGAGGGCGAACTTGAAGTGAAATTCAGTTTCACAAGTAAAAGTAAAAGAGGCTGAAAGGAACTAGTAGGGCATTTCAAGTGCTTGCATCTGGTTTGATTCAAATGGTTTCACATTCATGGAGTTTCAAATAAAAATAAAGTTCATAGCAAGAAGAAATGCTATTTAAACCATGTGAACTGGAGCCAGTGAAAAAATTTATCCTTATAACCACAGTGTGTGAAGTTTTGCTTGGTAAGTAATTTTTCAGAGAAGGTATGCAAAATTAAACCACATACACCTGCATGCTTGGGTTAGTTCTTAGGGTTAAATTAGGTCAGCTTTTCCCATTTAGTGTCTCAGTGCACAGCTTGGTCAATTTTCCTTTCTCTAACAACTATTTATGGAGCTTCTGCTACGTGTGATTTATCGTCCTAGGTGTGTTGGTGCTATAGTGATGGTCCATGCAGCATATGGTACATGCCCTTGAGGAGTTTGCACTTTAGTGGTAAAGACAAAAACACATGGTTTTATGTGGTAGAATGATTTATTGGGTACTATTGAACCTGATAAAAGAAGGGAAAGAAGTAGAATCGGTTGCTTACCTTCCTTTGGCCAGAGAGCTAGAAACACATGGTTCTTCACAGTGACTCTGCCTCCTCCAGAACAAACGGGGATTATTTTGTGCTGGGACAAATGGGGATTATCACAGCTATGAAAACCCTAAATTGATACTTTTCAAGATTTGAGGGAAGACTCTTTTATAGCTAATCACAAAAGCTGCCTGGATCAGACACCCCCCAAACACCCCAAATAACGATTATCTCTGTGTATTAGTCAGGGTTCTACAGAGAACCAGAACCAGTAGGATGGAGAGATGGAGAAAAAGGAAGGGAAGGAGAAAGAGAGAGAGAGAGAGAGAGATTGATTGATTGATTGATTGATTTTAAGAAATTGGCTTCCATGATTATGGAGAGTGGGCAACCCAAAATCTGCAGAATAGGTTGGTAGCCTGGAGACCCAGGAGGGAGTTACAGAATTCCTTCTTGCTCAGAGGAGGTCACTCATTTATAGTATTCATGCCTTCAACTAATTAGATGAAGCCCACTCACATTATGGAGAACAATCTGTTTTAATCAAAGTCTACCAGTTTGGAAGGTTAACCTCATCCCCCAAAACACACTCAGAATAACCACATTTGTTTACAATCTGAGCACCATGGTTCAGCCAAGTTGACACGTAAAGTTAACCATACACTGTCTTTGATGGTCTAGAGCACATGTGGGGATATGTTGTTTCAGCAAAGAGCAAACCCCATCACAGGCCTCAACATAATCCTGCCTAGTTTCAAAGAAGAAATATTAGAAAGTTAGGAGTAACTTTTAGGTGCAGGGATCAGTATAGTTAGCCAGTGTCTTTTATGCTAGTGAGCACACGATTGCCTTCCCATTTCTTTCTTTCTTTCTTTCTTTCTTTCTTTCTTTCTTTCTTTCTTTCTTTCTTTCTTTCTTTCCTTCTTTCCTTCTTTCTTTCCTTTCAAGAGCTGGGCTTTTTTATTTTTTTTATTTTTTAAAAGATTTTATTTATTTATTTGACAGACAGAGATCACAAGTAGGCAGAGAGGCCGGCAGAGAGAGAGAGGAGGAAGCAGGCTTCCTGCTGAGCAGAGAGAGAGCCCAATGCGGGGCTGGATCCCAGGACCCTGGGATCATGATCTGAGCCGAAGACAGAGGCTTTAACCCACTGAGCCACCCAGGCGTCCCTGGGCTTTTTTATTTTTAAAACAACTTTATTATTTGATTATATTCATTGTAGAAAAATGTGAGGACACAGAAAAATATAAAGAAAATTAAAATTATTCAGTGTCTCAAGCCCAAATACAGTAACAAAAGATTATATATTCACCTCTGGTCTTTTTGTACGTTAATGTAGAACTTTAAAACAAAATTAACAATGCAAAGTGTGTGCACATATCCCTTTCTCATTTCATATTTTAGAGCAGCCATTTCTTTAGGACATTTATTGTGTGAAAACATGATCTTCAGCTGATTGCTTCACAATCCAATTAGAGCTATGCCATAGTTTACGTCCAACTGTTGTATACTCAGATTGTTCGGAAGACTTACTATTTTAACTAATGGTATATTAGATATCTTTCCTTATACACAATTCTTTGTATCTCTGATAATTTTTTAAAGATAAATTCTTAGGAGTAGAGTAACCAGCATAAAGGGTATAATATTTTTAAGCCTCCTGATACATTAGCAAACTGCCCTTCCAAAAAAACTGTACAAATTTACAGTAACACCAATAAATAGCCCAAGAATTCCCATTCTTCCTCGTATTTCTTTGGGTAACATAGGAAAATGGATGTTACCTCCCACCCTTTATTATTACAAATTTACTGGGGGAGGGGTAAATGGGGTCTTATCTTTTTTTTCCTGAAGCGTCAGATTTTTTCCACATTTACGGTCATTTTCTGAAGCAATCTAAGCCTTCTAGAAGGCATCTCTGATTCATGCATGTCTTCTTGTCTTATCATGTTCTTCCTTAGCAGGCAAGGACATGAGGGCTACAAGTCTTTTCCATGTTTTTCCAAGTTAAGCCAAAATTTCTCAAACGACTGGAATTAGGAAGTCTTGTCTCCTAGGCAGCCATGCTAGTTTAATATCTTGGTAATAAAACAGAAAACTGGGTCCTATTCTTCAGGTTATGGAGGGTTTCTGACCATTCCATGGACTCATCTGAGGTATGGTCATGAGGAGTAGACTTTTGGCTTTATTGGCATTTTCTTTCAGGGTCTTTAGGACCCAGCTCACCAAAATCGCTTCCTCATGCTCTTTCCAGCAGTCATAATCTGTTGCCATGGCAATACTTGCGTAGCAAATCCCAGCCTCTTTAGCGACAGCCACCTCTGGAACTGTGGTTGTGTTGACAACATCTGCCCCCCAGGTGCGGAACATGATGCTTTCTGCCGGGGAACTAAAACGAGGTCCCTTGATTGTGACCATTGTCCCTTTTGAGTGACACTGGAGTCCTAACTTTTTAGCCATCTCTTTGAGGAGCTCTCTCATTTTGGGGCAGAATGGCTATGGGAATATGGCACACTCCTCTGGTACTGGAATGAGTTCCATCATAGAAGGTCTGAGGCCTTCTAGTGATCCTGTCGATTAACTGATCAATAGTGACGATATTGCTGGGCTGAATCTCTTCCCTCAGGAGCTGCAAGCTGGGGTCACTATGACATGTGTACAGCCCTTGCCCTTCAGAGACCAGATATTCGCCTGGTAGTTGACTTTTGAAGGCATGATAGTATGCTGTCTCCCATGCCTTGCAAGGAGGACACAATGGACATTCCTGATCTTCCCCCAAATTAAGGCATTGGAAGGCTTGCCAAATGGAGTATCCATATATTTTTCAGTTCTTCCTTCTAAGATTTCTGGATCATCCAGGCCTGTTCCACCAATTATTTCACTCTTCACTGCTGTGGAGGTGGTACCTGAGGCCATGTCCATGTGGGGTGGTGGCTGCGGCGGTGGCTTCGTGGGGCCTAGCCGCAGAGGTGGTTGGAGTGGCAGCACGGGACTTCCCATTTCTTGATACAAGAAATTTCTTGGTACAAGGAAAGGTGTTGACTTAGTGGTAAACAGTTATGGCTAAAGTTGGAGTCAGGTAGAGAACAAACCCACTACTTGTTAGAATTGATTCAACATATTTTAAGCCTCATAGAGTTGTTCAGTCTCATCTTCCCCCTTCCACCTTCCCAGTAATCCGGTAATTAATCAAAACTTCAAAGGAATATCTGGCCCATAGAGTTGAGGCCTTTTATGGCCACTCAATTAAAAAAATTTTAATCTCCCTCCTCTTCACTCTACTCTCAGCCCCTTCCAGATGACAGTTTAAGGATATCCTCTTTTTGACTAATTTTCTTCCTTAGAACTTATCCTATGTGATATGCCATAGAGTTCACCATATATATACACATATATGTATATGTGTATACACATGTGTGTATACATACACACACATGTATACAAACACACATATATATGTATCTTATTTCTTTCTTTGTTGACTATCCTCATCACTAGTATGTGAACTCCATGAAGTGAGGGATTTTTGTTTGTTTTGTCACTGTCTTATTGGAACTTCACTTACAACAGTACCTACCACATAGTAGGCATTCAAACAGTCACTGTCTTGTTAGAACAGTGCCTATCACATAATAGGCATTCAATAAATACTTACTGAATTAATAACTAAATAATTTTCCTGGTTGGAATGAAGCTAGCAAGTTTGGACAGAATTTTTCTAAGGAGGAGATAGTACCTTTTTGGAGGTAGAAAATTTGCCTAGTACCCAAGCTTACCTCCTCAGTATTTGTAAACATTAGGACAAATAAGCCTAACCAGACTTTAAATGAATGCTGGTTACTCTTCCTAATTCAGAATAGAAGCTTGGTTCCATCTTAATCTGGATGAGCTCTACATGGGGAGTAAATTTTCTTTGTGGGAGGAAAATCATTGTTTGATGAGAGAATAAATCAGACTTTTATTTTTTAATTTTTTAAAAATATTTTATTTATTTATTTGAGAGAGAGAAAGAGAGACAGGGAGCATGAGCAGGGGGAGGGACAGAGGGATAAGCAAACTCCCCACTGAGTAGGAAGGCTTGACATGGGGCTTGATCCCAGGGCCCTGAGATCATGACCTGAGGCTAAGTCAGATACTTAACTAACTAAGCCACCCAGGTGCCCCTCTATTAGGTTTTAAAAAACCAAAGTACCTAATTGTTTTCCTTTCCTTTTTTTTTTTTTTTCCTTTTGGGTGGATAGATACTCCTCTTTGTGCCAAGAGGAGAAGAGGAGGTGCATATTTTGTAAAAGTCAAAGTCCACCTAAGAGACTGTCATATTTATCCTGAAGGAAAGAGAATGGGGAGGGACAGAGAAGTGGAGGGATCTTTGGGAAGTAGAAGAAAGGGAGAATGCTCAAGAATCGAAAGAAAATAGGGGTAAGTAGAGGTTCCCAGAGAGAGCATGGATACATGTCGTTCTAATTGGTGCTGCACTTGGGTAGCGTACCTTAGAGGCTGGATGTCAACCAGTGCCTGGAATCACCACTGGGTAGAAATCACAGACCTTAGTCATCCCCATGATGGACAGATGGTGACAGCCTGCTTTCCCATTTTCGAAATCCAGTTAACACCGGGATTCTGGAGCTGCCTTTACACTAGGGCCTCTAGGACTATTTGGGATTTACTTTATCATCTCTGTGGATTAGGGACTCTGGAGCAGATTAAATTAGCTCTAAAGTTAAAAAATATATTAGGTTTCAAGTTAGAAACAAAATTTAAGTTAAAAATGGGTCTGTAGAGGCGCCTGGGTGGCTCAGTGGGTTAAGCCTCTGCTTTCGGCTCAGGTCGTGATCCCAGGGTCCTGGGATCGAGCCCCACATCGGGCTCTCTGCTCAGCAGGGAGCCTACTTCCCCCTCTCCCTCTGCCTGCCTCTCTGTCTACTTGTGATCTCTCTATGTCAAATAAATAAATAAAATCTTTAAAAAAAAAATGGGTCTGTAGACTCAGATTCGTAGCTGCCATAGTTATAAAACTAGTTGGAGAAGAGGGTCCTGGAGGGAAAGTGAACAGCAAAAATCCTTAATCTGCATATCAAGGGAGACTGTATTAAGAAATTAGTTTTGGAGTTTGCCTTGATGACTTGGCAAAGTAAGAGCAACTCATTATTAGTCATTCTCTGAGGGTGGAACAATTAGGTCTTTTTCTGCCACCCCAGCTTATCTCCTGCTGTCCTCTGACTACTTCCAAGCAACAGAAATTTACAGGCCATGCCTTCACCTATCTCCTCACCCTGTATATCTCTCTTCTTCTGTTATGCCTCCTCAAAGTGTTCATGGTGCCCTGAGTTTATTACTCCAGAGCTCCATATTTAAACCCCAATTACAGTGAATATATACAATCTTTGAATTTCTAGAAGTAGATATTCTTTTTTCTCTACTTTATTAATACTCCCTCTTGCTTTCCCTTTTCCTTTTCATTTTACCAGTTTAGTATGCCTCTATTTAAAAAAAAAAAAATCTCTCTCCAACCTTAACATCAGTTTTCATTAGTCCAAATAATTAGAGCCTTACAGTAGATTTAGGGATACATATTAAATCTTGGCATAGAAATGAGGTAATAAATGTGTATCTATTTTAAAAAATTAAACTATGATATTTTATTACATATCCAAAATTTAAAAACACTAAATAATAGTTTTCAGATCACTACAGAGACACTTTAACAAAAGAAACAACATGAGGTGGTAAGGAGTTCAAATGAAACAGGAGTTTAATGGTCACCACTGTTTTAGAGACAGAACCATATTACTTAAAGCATCAACAGTATACAGTTTTATTTAAAGTCTTGGTGATAGAAAGTTATTGATCACAACTCTTCCAAATTCCCAAGAAACTTTGTCAACTCTCTTGTCCTCTTATCTTCAATCCTTCAGTTTCTTATGGACTGTTATGTAGATCCCTTTACATATGATAAAAGAAGACTTTATCATAAAAATCAAAGATTGTTATTTAATTTTTTTTTTAACTAGGAAAGCTCTACTCATTTTTTTCCAACTAAACTTAAAGAAGGATTCCTGCCAATGGTTCTCAAACTCCTCCAAAAACCTGAAAAGGAGGGAACATCCCCAAACTCATTTTTCAAGGCCAGCATTACCCTGATACCAAAGCCATGTAAAGAAACTGCAAGAAAAGAAAACTACAGTTCAACATTCCTGATGAAGATGCAAAAATTCTCAGCAAAATTCTAGCAAACCAAATTCAACAGTACATTAAAAGAATCATACACCACGATCAAGCAAGATTTTTCCCTATGATGCAAGAATAGTTTAACCCAGGGAAATCAATAAACACAATATACCACATTAACAGAATAAATGATGAAAATCATATGATCCTCTTGATTGATGTACAAAAAGCATTTGAAAAAACTCAACACCATTTCACGACAAAAGCTCTCAACAAACTGTATAAAAAGGACATAACCTCAGTATAATAAAGGCCATAAAAGACAATCTCACAGCTAACACCATATCCAAGCTTGAAAAACAAAGTTTTTCTTTTAAAATCAGGGGCAAGCCAAGGGTGCTCTCCCTCACCACTCTTATTTAACATAATATTGGAAGTCCTAGTCAGAGCAATTAGATAAGAAATTAGGTAAGATCCAGCAATTCCACTTCTGGGTTAATATCCAAAAGAGATCAAACCACTATCTTGAAAATATGTATATATGCACATACATTTATTCCATGTTTATGGTCAATTGCCAAGATATAGAAACAGTGTAAGCGTCTATCAGTGGATGCATGTATCAAGAAAATGGCATAGATGTATATGGATTTTTACATATATACATAAAATGGAATATAATTCAGCCATACAAAGAAGAAAATCTTGCCATTTGTGACAGCATAGGTGGAACTTGAGAGCATTATGCTAAATGTAGTAAGTCAAACAAAGAAAAATACTGTATGATCTCATATCTGGAATGTTTAAAAAAAAAGTATGGATTGTCAGTCTTTGGCTTTACTTAAGATTTGACAAATGTCTACTAATGGTTACAATAACAAGAGTGTTGGGTTCAACTTCTTGTCCTTCCATTTTCTTAGATTCTTGAGCCCTAATTTCTCTCAGTAACGCTTCAAATATTATTTATATATATTTTTATATCTATCTATATGTCTAATATTTTATGCATCTTTTTTTAGTTGTTTTCAGTGGAATGGTTTTTAGTGTAATATAAACTAGGAAAATTGCCAAATGGTAAATTAAGTCAGAAAATTCCTGTGTTAAATGCTGTATACTTAAGGACATTAAATCATAAGCTAAAATTTTAAATATTGTGATACTATTGGAAAAGCAATTTTAGTCTTAGAAATAACTATCTAAATCACAGTGATGAATTCTTTTAATGGAGTAGTAGGGCAGAGATGGGTGTTAGTATCTATTTCAGATGCGGTCTTACACTTTCCAGTACCAGAGCAAAGCAGAGAGATAAAATAATTTTTTTTTAGGAAATTTACAGCAAAAATTTAAAAGGTCTTTATTTCTTCCCAAAATAATGTATAGTTTTAGCTCAAACTTTAACACATAGCACACTATGATCTTTACTATTCATGCATAGTCAAGAAAAAATATACAGAGTTGATTTGAATCCTCCAAAAATGATCCAAGAACATATAATTCATTTTATTTTTCCATGCTATGTTTCAGTTAATTTTTTTTTATTTGGATACAATGCTAAAAGTTTGAACATTCTATTGTGTAAGACCAGCACACCATATGGTAGGGGTAATCAAGATAATTTAAAATGGTAGGCATTCTGGGAACACAATATTGGAAAAGTAAAAAGGTCAGTGAGAACACATTTTGGAAGGTGAAGATTTAAAATCTCACTCTCCTTGAATCATATCTCTTCCTTACTTCAAGACAGTTTCCTTTTCCTGAAAATGTCCTCAGTCAACTAGCAGAAGCTTTTATAGAATATTCTTTTGCTGTAAAATAGTGCCTTAAATTAGCAGAGGTGACAGGAGGACAGGCAAAGGAATGGGCAAAGCATGCCTTATTTTCTGCTTAATTATGAGATTAATTTTTTTCTAGAATATCCATGAATACTGGATTGAATTGCTCTGAGATATGGAGGACAGAGCACAAAAGATTGTCCATGACTACTGAAATGGTCCAATAATTAGATACCATTTTTAGCTCTAAAAGTTTGAATTTATTTTTATTTTACTTTTACCCCAAGATTAGAAAGAAGCCAATCTTCTAATTTCACATATTGGAAGAATTAGTCTTCAGAATTCTAAAAAAGACTGAATAGCGTTGGATGATTAGTGCCCTACATTGCTGACCTACTTTATTTTTTCTGTTTAGTTCCTTTATAATTATGAACTATTAGAGCTGCCTGTAACTTCAAAAGGCAATGTTTATGATTCTGTAGAATGGAATTTTAACTTCACATGGATATGTGGTCATAAGATTGTATTATTTTTCAACAAATATTTCCTATTTTGGTGGAAAGTTTCATATAGTCCACTTTTGTTGAGAAATTGTAAATAATTGGTTTAGAAAATAGTCTGTTGAAAAATAATTTTATTTTGTGGAGGATCACGGGTTACCTTTTCATGGCCCCTTAGTCTTTCACAAGATGACCATAAAATACCTCTTCAGCCTTGTTTCCTGACACTCTTCTCATCACTTCTGAGCTACAGCCACGGACCTTCCAGCTAGCATGTGAATATGCTGTGTTTGCTTACTTGGCACTGACTTTGCACTTGTAGCTTCCCTGATGTGAATATTCATTCCCCCTTACCTTCATGCTCAAGAGTAAGTTCAAAGGGTATCTTTCTGAGAACTCCAAGTTTTTATGTAAAAAGTCATTCCTAGTCTCTCATGGTTCATCTCCCCCTCCAATTTCCCTCAACTCCCTTCTCTCCATCTCCCCATGTCCTCCATGTTATTTGTTATGCTCCGCAAATAAGTGAAACCATATGATTTGAAGGGGTGGGGGGTAGGAGGGTGAGTGAGCCTGGTGGTGGGTATGGTGGAGTGCATGTATTGCATGCAGCACTGGGTGTGCTGCATAAACAATGAATTCTGTTACACTGAAAAGAAATAAAAAAAAAAAAGAAATAGAAATATAAGCAAAAAAAAAAAGTCATTCTTATATTGTGGCAATTAAGACATACTGTGTTACAATTATTTGCCAATGGTGTTTATTTCTCCCTGCCGAGTTTGAATTCATGAGGGCAAGATAGTATTGTGTTATTATTCTTTAAATTACTAATATTTAATGTGGTGCTAGACCTGAGTAAATAATTAATAAATATTTACTGAATAAAAAAGCATGAATCTAAACTAAAATTCCAAAGCCAGCATTTCTTTCAACAGAACACACCTTTAAATTTAGGGTTTTTTTCTTCTTGTTATTGCTTAACTAAACACTATACTGGAAGAACAAAAGTATATTTTTGTGTGTGTATAATGCGTGTGTCTCTGAAATACCAGATGCTTGATATTCTATTATTTCTAAAGATACACAGATTTTATTACTATAGTATATTCTTTTGAAAGAATTTCCATATGGTTGTGCCTAGATTGACTGATCTTTCCTACCTTTAGATGTTTTTAGAATATGTATAATGGGGTGCCTGGGTGGCTCAGTGGGTTAAGCTGCTGCCTTCAGCTCAGGTCATGATCTCGGGGTCCTGGGATCGAGTCCCACATCAGGTTCTCTGCTCAGCAGGGAGCCTGCTTCCCTCTCTCTCTCTCTTTGCCTGCCTCTCTGCCTCTCTGTCTACTTGTGATCTCCCTCTGTGAAATAAATAAATAAAATCTTTAAAAAAAAAGAATATGTATAATGAGTGATGGCAAAAATATATTTACTGGTTCAGTTTTAACAGACTATCACACCAGCTCACTTGGGATAGAGCCCTTTGGGGCACCAGGAGATGGTAAGACATCAAATGTCTTTTTGATGGGATATTAAAAAAATTTTTTTTATTATGTTATGTTAGTCACCATATAGTACGTCATTAGTTTTTGATGTAGAGTTCCAAGATTCATTGTTTAATGGGATATTCTTTCTCTCTGGCATCTTAATGCCATTATTTATCAGGAAAGAAGGAATTGACTGTCTTTTCTCAGCATGAGGAAAGAATTTACATTTCTTTAAAGTGAGAACCAACTTTTAGTCAAAAGATTACATTTGGAGATTATCATCATTTTGTTTAGTTAAAGTAGAAACTAACACAGTATTCAGAACAAGACCGTATTCTCATAATCATATCCAGTACTCAGTCAGAGGAATTTGAATATAGTATGAAATTACCCAGATCAAGAAATAAATATGCTAGTAAAGAAATTGCCTTCATTGGAAAATAATGGCTTGTTTAAGGAGAAAATGATCTGAGGTTACTTAGGAATTTTCTTATGAAATAAATATTGTCTGCTTACTTATATTTATTTAGTACTCCTGTGCACAGGGCGTTGGTTACCTATTTATTAATTCTGGATGCTACTCAAGTGCAACCTATAGCCAGATTTTTCAAGTTTGATGGTGTTCTTCAGAATCATTAATATTTCTTTTATGTTCTCCAGTATTTCAGGTAATCATGCATATCCAATGCACAGAGCAGCAAATCCATTAAGGGTTTATAGACTTCCAACTGTGTTTGTTACTACGAGAACATTCAGTTCCTAGAATTTAAAAACATATCTCTAAGCAGCTCATAAATGTTGGCTTCAGGTTTAACCTGATGTCAGATGCCAGAGTCAATAACCCCCTAAGTTGGTGTGATCTCAATTCCATATGGTCCTATGGATTTGCTTGATTTTACAGTGCAAATGTGCTACATAGATGATGATGTGAGTCATTCATTCTTACGGGGTAGCAAGTGATCTTCAGTTCAGATATATAAAGAGATATTCATTACTGAAGTTTGAAGGTTATTTTCTTTAAAACACTTGGAAATCCTGGAATCAGTCAAGCTTGTGGATCTCAATATTGAGAGTGCATAGTATTCGTCAGAAGGGGGTGGTTGAGATGACCTGCAGGGACCCCACCATGAGATCATCTGGTTTAATGCCCTGAGTTGTGGATGTAGATCCTGGTGATTATGATCTAGGTGGTCCAAAGGTCATACTTTGGGAAACACTGCCTTGAGATTTATAGCTCCTCATCTTTTGTATGAAGTTTGTGAAACAGCTTCAGAACCACAAGGCGCTGGTAAAGAGATTCTTCTGATGGGGGAACATTCAGGAGAAGGCTATGAGGACTGAGGAGCAGAGTACTTAGAAGGAAGCTGGAGGACCTAAAATATTTTATTTACTTTAAAAAAATCTTATAACATATCTGTGTTCCTAATTCATAATGAGGAACCATTTGGGGTTATAATCATGTTCTAGTGAAAAATGACTGCCGAAAAAATTAAGGACATTGGCTTTACATTGATGAGGTGTGGGTATCTTTTGTCTTTGGTGATACTGAAGTGAGGTGCCACTCAATGCACCAATCAAGCCTGTATCCCTGGATCAGACTCTCTATACTTTTCCCCGGTGCATCTCACAGGGGAGGACAAATATGCAAAGATGAAGACTGTATACGACTGGGGTCAGATTATAAAAGGATCCTCCATAAGAAGCATTATAATTTTGCTCCATAGGAAAGAGGATGGAGCTGAGTTCTGCTTCTCAGTATCAATTGAAGCTAGAAATCTTGTGGGAGACCTACATAGTCAGGCATCAGTGTAGGGGAGTGGTTGCAAATATACATCTTGCTAACATATTCCAGGAGGAGGGCACAAGCCATGTGTGAGCTTAACCCACCTTGAAGCTAAGGAGTGGAGGACAGAAATGAGTCAAAATGAACACTCAGAGTCGTCATTCATTGTGTGTAACTCAATTAGCTACTATTTTCTGTTTGTTCATGCATTTACTTATATGTGCATTCATTCTCTCCTTTATTGATTCTACTAACATTTTTCATGGGTTATATGTGCCAGGCACTGTACTAAATAATGCAAATAATAACTGTGGAATTTAGTCTAGTGAGAGAAACAGATTAAGATCAGTCATGATAGTACTGGATGGTAGGTCCTACACTAGAGAAAGATGTGATGCTGTGGGAGCACAAAGGAAGGGGACTTTGCTTAGACTTGAGGGAGTTTAGGAAGGCTTTCCAGTGGCAGGAGAATCTGAGCCCCAGAGGAAGAGTATTATTGGTCAAGGAGTTGAAATAATAGTGTTGCAGACAAAGGAAATAACTGTGAGAGTCACGAATTGAGAGTGATCATTCTGTGACCAAGAAACCCAAAAGCCAGTATGTGCACAGAACAACTTGAAACCTGAGTGCATATGTAGCATGGGGTGGACCTCTGTGAGCTTGGAGAAAATGAAACTCTTCGGAGCTAGGGAATTTAAAGATGAATAAGGCAGACCACTGCCTTCTGTAATTTTATATCTGGGGATTGTGTTTCTGTTACTTTTCTATAAATTTATAGATAATTTGGGAACTATATGGCCCAAATTCAGTAGATTCTATCAATTTAGATCCCAATACAAGCAAATCAAACTATATATTTTATTGAAATTGTTATTATGTAATTAAACTTAAACTAAAAATATCAAAATGATGAAGTTTTATTTAATGGGCAGCATATAGCAAACCTGGGCACTGACGATGTGCTAAACAGTGTTCTCAATGAGCTGAAAATATTAATATAATCTTTGCAGGCAACATTGTGTAGAGATGCTATTTTCTTAATATAGGTGAGGAAACAGAAGCATTGAGAGGTTAAGAAACTTGCCCAAGTTTCATCAGAACTATTCACAGCAGGAGAAGTTTAACTCCAGAATCTATCTTCTCTACTCATATTGTATAGGCTCTCTGATTTCAGAAATGGCCATGTGGAAAAGTAGAGTGACAGCTTTTCTCTAATGGGTGAGTAGTATGGTTAGGATTCCAGGTGGCTGGTTTCAGGTCAGAAATAAAGAAGTTTCCATCTTTACCAAAGAAAATGTGTGCAGAGGAGACACCTTTTATATAACTCATGAAGATCACTCCAAACTCTTGTAGCCTCACTTATTGGCACAGACACCATCCCAGAGCACTTGGCTTTTGCCAGCTTTGCACAGATGAGACCTGACAGCATCTCTCCTTGGGTCTGCATGGACACCTCTTGCTTCCTGCTTCAAGGATTCCTGGTTGTTGCTGTGGGAACCTGCTGGGCTTTTACACATGTGCAACCTGGACATTCAGGAGAGCTAATGTCTGTAGCATCATCTTGAACCAACAAGGAGCAAGAGACCAGAGATCAGTGTTTTCTTCTAGCTCTAAGATGCATTTCATAGTGCTCATCGGCTGTCCTGTTGGTTTGAACTCTGTTTTAGCAGTTGCCTATTGCAATGATGCAGCCTTAAGACTGGCTTTCTCCCTTATTCCCAGGTTGATATTTTCAGGACTTTCCTTCAGTTCTGTGAAATCACATTTGCATATAAACCCCTGGCGTGTAGACCTGTGTCTCATACTCAGCTCTGGAGGAACACAGGCTGAGACAATGAATTAGGACACTGGTCCAAATGTCAGAGGACCTTGGCAATTCATTATTGAATAAATGGAAGTCTATGGCATTGACATTTCTATTCCTCAAGGGATAAGCTTCTTTTTAGGTTATTTAGTTATTTTTTTAAAAGATTTTATTTATATATTTGAGAGAGGGAGAGAGAAAGAGAGAGAATGAGCAGGGGGGAGAAGCAGAGGAAGAAGGAGAAAAAGACTCCCCACCAACTAAGGAGCTAGATGTGATCCTCAGTCCCAGGACCCTGGGATCATGACCTGTGCCAAAGGCAGACAGACACTTCGTTGACTAAGTCATTCAGGCACCCTCTTTTTAGGTTAAAAAAAAAAATGGAAAGATGAGAAGAGTATAAAAGTCTCTACTCTGAGCTGCTCCTTAAGCAAAAGTTCATAAGAATTTCCCCTGAGGTGCAGATAGGAAACCCTCGGAAGAAAGAGCCCATTATAATAAAGTCAGACAAGCAGCATTCATCTCCTGGTTCCATCACAAAGTAGTTATAAGATTTGAGAAAGGTAATATCTTCATAGTTTGTTAACTCCCTTTTCGGGCTGGAACACTGGTATGTGGATGATTGTCACTATTTATCTACATAATACTCCCCATGGTTGTGTTTATAACACTCTTACTGAAGTTTGGAATAAATTATTTGGTTAGCCACATAAAGAACATCTAGAAGTGTGATGTTGGTGAGAGTTTTACTCTTCTTACAAACTAACAAATTAGCTTGTGACTCATTTCTATGTGCTGGTGGAAGAGACAAGATCCTTGGGTCAGAGAGGAAGGGCGGTTTATTGCTCACAGCAGTAGCAGTAGCTGGAATGTCAGCATTGTGGTGTTGGTTCTTCAGGCCCAACTCACATGACCAGGTGGTATGTATACTTATGTAGTGGGTGTAGTGGGCTGCATTATAGTCAATGGACTCTGAACTTAGAGGACTCAAATCTTTTATAATGGGAAGGTGCCTGCCCTTTGCTCTGGAGGAGTTATCTTTACTAATCTGGACAATAAGCAAACGTGCTCTTTTTACTTTGGAGGGAGACATAATCTCCATCTTTTAAGGCTATAAGCAGACCTACACTTGGCTCCAGAGACAGATACTATTTCTATCTTCCCAAGTTCCCCACTGCACAAACGTCCTTGAAAACAAAATCTGGATGAAGGGCAGGGCATGTAGAAGTTTTAAGAGAGCCATGGAATATTGTCTCCTAGTAGCTTTCCCAAAGCATTGTTTGGGGAGTATGTGTGGTTAGCGCTTGCCATGGGACATATGCCTGTTGCCTGGGACAGGGGAGTTTGATTGCCACAAAGTAGATTCATACTGATGCTCTCCTTGCACAGGTTAGAATATTTTCTTATCTCATTCACAGAAAACCCAAGTTGCACAGTCTATTGTCAGGAAATGCTACATATCTATGTATGAATATTTATAGTAACCAGATATATAGAGTTCAGTATAGATGTATAGATATATAACTGAACTTTTCTGATCTCACTATAAATGTATGGTTTGTTTTATTATTGTTGTTTCTATTTTAAATAGCATTTCCCTGTATTACATTTTATTTGTGGTAGTTTTTGGACTTCTTATGGTCTTCAGAAAGAAAGATACATGCCAAGTTTATATAGTAATGATTCTGCAAGTCTTTCACCAAAGGGAAATGTAAATATTACTTGGATAATATACCCTAGGAAAAAAAGGAATATGCAGACATCTCAAGAATAAGGGGACATAGGATCTGATCTTATTTGATACTTAGGGATTAACATAACCATATTGCACTGTTTTGAGGGTACAAGTAATCTTGGCTCTGGTGAGAATCATAGTGGGTGGGCTGTTCCCTCAGATTCATACAGTGGTCACTTCCCTGGTTCCTCAAATGTGTAACTGGAGTGGTTATATTGCATTAGTCAAGCGATATCAGCCTGGAGGCAAGATAGGATAGATTTTTGGTGCAACTGATAGATCAAATTGGTGTTGATATCTGCTGAGATGGTGTGCCATCCCCCGAATATGTTAAATAACCGAAATCAATGACTGTAATATGATGTTGTTTTTCCAGTAGGTAGAATAAAAGGGCCTAGGAATCAGGGAATGGAGAGTCCCAGCGTGCCCTCACTCCTGTGACCCACTTGAATGAATTTTAGCTGCCTTTCTCTTCAGTTTTAGACTCTAGGGGTTTGGAGGTCCTTGTTCTCAGAAAGGTAGTGCTTTCACAGGGGACATAATGAAAATCATCTTGAACTTTAAACTATTTCCACTGCCTGGTCATTTTGGGTTTGTAATGTCAACAGAGAAACAGGCAAGGATAGTTCTCCTTGATTATCAAGGGAAAGAAGGGTTGCCATTTCGCAGGGGGGGGCAGTTGGGTACTGCTGATCCATTAGTGTGTTTCTTGGGAGGTCCTTGCCTGCCTGTGGTGGGTGGTAATAGGCAAGTGCAGCAGCTGTGACCCAAGAATTTTGTGATGGCAGGGGCTTAGATCCCTCCGATAAGAGAGCCTGGGCTGTCACAATGGGTAAGCAACCCAGACCAGCAGCTGTGCAAGCTGAAGGTGTGGAAAATATAAAACTGAAGTCTATTAGAGCCTTGAGACTAGCTAGAGTAGAGAGAGCTTTGCTGAGAGGGCTGTAGTTCAGCTTACCAACCTTCTTTTTATGGGTTTCATTGGCAAATGAGGTCAATTAGAATCCTAAAGAAGATGTTCTCAGATGGGAAAACTTATTATTAGAAGGAAGTAGATTTAAACATCTTAAATTAGGGTGGACAGTAGTGGATACTATTATATGCCATCCAGGTGACTTTTTCAGAGCTAACATGTAACTTCTCCAACACCAAACACGTTGACTGCTCATGGCTCTGAGCTTTGTCCCAATCTGGGAATTAGGAAGGACAATTCCCTTGGTGGAAAGAAGGACATTCCTTCACTCAAGGTTATGTTCCCATGCTTGGGGGAACTCAGCACCTAATACCTGATCATCTGGGAGTTCAAAGGTCTGTCTCCCTTGTCTCAGCTTGGGACATGTCTGAAGGGCCATCCTTGAGTTAGATCCTTCCATGCTCTCCATGGGATAGACTGAGGTTTGGTGTCACTAAGCCACAGTCCAACTTTTCCCTCTGTAAGATCCTCCTTCCATCACTCGATTACATGTGTTATTCTTGAGAGGATATACCGATAAACCTCCTGTACATAAGTCTTAGTGACTAGATCCAAGAAATCAGAATGAAGACCACCTGCACATCTATACCAGATAGTTTTGGGCAATATAAATTAATAACAGCATGCCACCTTTGGTTTTGTATTTACCGAGTTTGGACTGAGGGGGAGAGATCAGAAGTGAGTGAGAATACAGATATTACAGAACTTGGTAGCTTTTTATGGTAGATGATCCGATAAAGAGAAGGCAAAGTGCATCTTCTCTCTTGGTAACGATTATCAAAGAAGAAACATAAGAGGACACCCTCCCTTTTCTGAAGCTCTGATGTCTGCAGAAACCTGGAAGAGAAAGGCTGCCCTGACTTGGGTGTGGACAACTTTTCTTCAGCATATGAAAGGCAAAACTGGGTCTGAAGAGAAAGAGTGAGCGTCTCTCTCAGTCCCCTTGCTGCTGAATTTCATGCTGGGCTGACTCACCCAGCACTGGGAAGCTAATGAGCTGTGTTCTCATTCTGACTCAGTGTGGGCCACACACTTTTCAGGCTACTTTTGTATGACAGTGATGAGGAAGAGAGTGTGTGTGTTATTAGCAATCACCTGTTTTGTGTTCTTGCAAATTAAGGAAATGTTGGATAAAAACCCTCTTTTCATTCATTTCCAGACAATTTCAAATTGAAGCATATTTGTGCCATCATGAAGAGCAGACAAGAAATCCTGATCCTCGACTGTATTTATTTATTATTAGATATTCTTTCACTATGGCAATGTAGTGGAGTGGCCAGCCGCCCGGGACTGCTCATTTTCCCCTTGCTTCCAGGAGCAGCACAATGATGGTTAACAGACATGGCTGGAGAAAGCTTTCTTTTTAAAATTCCTGTGACTGCATTGGATTGTTTGCCAACTATATACCTATGTAGAACTAAAAATGTGAGAAGCATGTATTTTTCCAGGCACATTTAATTGCATCAACATGGAGTTCATATTGGCTTTTGCGGCAATAGTTAATGAGCCATATGTGGAAGAATCCAGATGTTTAGATGATATGCTCCTCCAATCTATTATACAAATGTCCGCTTATGACAATGTCTTGCATTGTGTGGAAAGGAGAATGGCATTACCAATAAGAAAATACAACTGAAGGTTAATTACACTGCTGCTATTTGCAAATGTGGGGGAGATTTTCCTGCTGAAAGTATTCCTTTCAATATGAAGTGGTGGGGTTGGGGGAAAGGATTCATGGCTTGTGTTTTCATGGAACTCTTCTAACTGCTGTTACATGAACATGTGTCTGTTTCATTTACTCCCAATTACTGTCACATTCATCCACACGTGCGTGCACACACACACACACACACACCACTAAAATGTGGAAGAGCACAATGAATGCTTTAACAGAGATGTAAAGTGCTCAGGGGGACACAGAGGGCTTGACAATTCATTCCCTCAGGGACAGAGCAGGGACAGCTTCCTGGGGGGGGGGGTCCTGGTGTTGGAAATTAAAAGGGGTTTGACAGTCGCAGATTGGGAAGAAGGTAATTACAAGTGGACAGAATTTGATGAGCCAAAAACAGGTAATGAAGAAAAGGCAAAGTGTTTTAAACATTTGGTGTATTCCTTTCAATTGGTAAATAGCTAGGTTCTTCTTTTTGGGACAGCAGGGATGGGACATTTTGACACATTAAGTTGAAATCATATAAGGATATCAAGCTGTAAAGTTTAGTGTCTGTTAGTGGGAAGTCACTGTTGTATTTTCTCTAACAATAAACCACACACATCTCCCTCCCAAAACCTGCACCTAGTTTGACACATATTCTGAGAAACAGATGAAAGAGTCAGGTCCACAGGCATGATCATATGATATCATGAGCATATGGATCTCTGAGGGGGTAAGGAGAGATAGTAAAGCTTAGCAATGGTTGTATTAGGGAAGGCCATAGAAAAGACACGGTTCTCCGATTATAAGCAAAAATCAGCAAAAGCAGTATTGAACATGTTCTTGGAATCGTTTCTGTTTTAGGAGAAAATAAGATGGAGTGGATTTATGGATGCGTTCTATGGGTCTTCTTTCTGCTACAACCTCAGTAGCTATTTGAATTTGCTTCCCTCTGTCTTTGCCATTGTATTCATTCTTGGGACTCCAACAGTCACCTAGTCATGTAAACTTTCTGGAATTCATTTAAATTTAAGTTTTTGGGCATCTTTCACTTCAAGACTCCAATCCCCCTTTTCGAACCACCTGCTGGCCTCTCACACTCCGAAGGGGGGATCTTAGCTCCTCATCTCACTGTGTACCCTTTCCCCATGCTTGCTTCTCCTGCCCCACTTTCTTCATCCTGTTAACATATCTCTCACTGCCAGTTGTTTGCTACTGGTTCTCTGTGGTCAAAGTTTTGGCCTCACGTTCAACTCCTCTCTCCTTGAACTTTAAAGTTTAGTTGGTTGTATTAGTCTTTTTCAGTTCTGTCATTGAAGTCACTTACGAATCATCCTTTCTTTTCAATTCTCAGTGTTAATGATTTAGTCTGGAGCTTCGATTTCTCCTGGTATGTGCTGGTAGTAACCTTCTTAATTGCTTCTTAGTGCATTTTCTCACTTCTTGTACCTGTATACTCTCTAAAACACAAATCTGATATGATGGTGATGATGATGGTGATGATGATGATGATAACAATAGCTAAATGGGGGGAAGCTATAACTTACTACATGGTTGGCTTGTTATGAACATTGAACAAAATAATGTTAGTAAAGAATTTAGTATAGTGCCTGGAATGTGATACATCCTGAAAAAATACTAACTGCTGTGTCTTTCCTCACCTTAGAAACACTGTATGTGTACAATCAAGTTCTCAAACTTACCTGACTCTCTCATTTCAGGGACCTCTCACATGGTCCAGAACATTCCATCTGTCCTCCCCTAACTCCTTAATAACCATCTCCTATTCATTCTTCAGTCTCTGCTCAAAATTCCATTTTCATCCGAGTCTTCCTTGAGTACCCAGACCTGTTTAAAATACTTTGCAGTGTGCTCTTACAGAATTTTGTATTTCCAGTCTTGCACTTATGGTGCAGTGGAATAGAGTCTTTACACCAAAATGCAGGTGGACAAACCATATGAGGCCCTACTTGTGAGGAATTCTAATATGCTTTTAATGGTACTTCGATTTTTTTCTATGTAATTTTTTTGGTTGTCATTTGATTTCTTCCGTGTTTCCTGTTCTTCCATGCAAGAGCCATCTGCCCCCATGGTCCTTTCTTGCTGACTTAACACAGTTCTGTCTCTTACATGCTTTGCAGACAGACCCCTCTGAGCTTCTGCCACATGTTAGAGTAGCCCCCACTTCAGTCTCAGCAGTTCTAGTTAATTTCCTGCCTTGGGAAATCTCTGCACGGCACAGAATGACTTCTGAGACACTGTCCTGAAACACAGAAGCAGTAGGAAGCTGTGGAGTGTTATCTTGGGCCTTTATTTTGCTTAACCATACTTGCAATAATCTGCAAAGGTTTATAAACTGACTGGACTCCAGGGAAGGAAAGGATGTGGGATTAGAGGAGTTCATCTAGGGGAAAACCAATTGAAATGGATATTTGAAAACTATCTCTTTCAATCCATAGGAGGGTGGGAAGGAGAAGAAGTCAAATGAGGTCTCATTTGGGGTTCTAAAAAGGACACCTCAAACAAGGCCTCTCTCCCCAGCCTATGGTAGTTTTATAGTAGAAGTAGCAACCATGTTTCATCAAAAAGAAGGTCTGTGATCACACTCTTGATCCTTTTTCTGCTCAAAGCATTTCCCAATACCTCCTCTTCTTTTTACCTCAATTTTTTCTTATGTATTTTTCTATCATTGCACCTGTATCATTTTTTGCACTTCTAAATGTCTGTTTCCTCCTCCTAAACCAGTAGCTCTCAACTGGAAGTGATTCTACCCCCCAAAGGACATGAGGCAGTGCCCTGAGACAATTTTATTGTCACAAACCTGGATGGTAGTGGGTGGGTTGGCTACTACTGGCATCTAGTGGGTAGATAGAGGCCACGGTTGTTATGAAACACCCTACCATGTGCAGGAAAGTTCCCTACAACTGTGATCTGGCCCAATGTCAGTAGGTCTGAGGTTCTAGACTGTAAACTCCTTGAGGTAGGGATTATGTCTTATCTCTTCATCTCTAGTACCTCGTGTATTGTCTGGTACTTAATATAACTTAAAAGCTGCTTATTTAATGAGTAAATAAATGCATGAAGGGCATGAATGAATGAACTATTTTTGGATCCTCTCCAAATTTCAATTGGTTTCTCTTGTTATGGTTAGTATAAAGTTAAAATTGGTAGTTGAGTAGAATACTTATCATGCCTAATCTCTTTAGGGATATAGATACTGGGAAAACTCTTAAAATTCATGTATCTTATAAAGGAGAGGAGGGAAATAGAATGGCAAGATATTTGTAATCAGCAAGCCCTAGCCCCTCCAACAAATAGAAGGTGTCAGCCTAGGAAAGATTTTCTTGGCTGTATTAGATAAACAAAGTATGCTACTGGATACTCCATTCAGTAATTAAAAATTTTACTATAGATTATTTTATGGGGGCATAACATATGCTTTTAATCATGAGAATCGGTAGTGAAATGATGGTCCACATGGCACGTGTGTGCCACTGAATGGTTGGATTGTGTGAAGAGTATCTCCCAAAACAAACCCTGAATGAAATAATTAGTGCAGAATGGTGGTTGGGTCAGTGGCAGAGCTGTGATAAGCAGTATGTAATTCATGCAGCGATTCTGGGTTTGTGTTATTCTCAGATGGAATTATCAGTCATTTATATCACCACGGTCACAGCTCATGTCTACATGTCCACATTGCCCGCTCTTAATTAGTTTGATGAATTTTCTTCATCGTGCTTCTTTCTGGCAGTTGCAGATATTTTTAAAAATATTTGACATTCCAGTTGATCCTTTGTCAAATTGACCTGAGTGAAGAAAAGAAAAACAATATTTAAGGGATTTGGAATTATGTGACATTATTAGGAAGTTTTCTGACTTCTCAAGTGGTGCTTCATATGAAAGAATAAACTTGGTTATGAGAAAACTTTAAGAGTAAGTTTTCTACTGATATATGGTAGATAATTCAGGACATATTTTTAGATTATTGCTAATACATGTTTTAAAACTTGGAGGTAGAATGAAGAAGTGTCCAAGTACTTATTTTATAATATCCCTAGAAATTAATAACCACCGTTTCCTTTTCACAAGAGAACAATATTTGCTGAGAAAAAATAATTTTGTGCATGAAGGCTTCTATCAGACCAGCAGCAGAGAGAAAAAGGAAGCACCCAAGAATGGGAGGGAATCCCAGCCAATTGTTGCCAACCCCTCTAAGATTTCTGATCCTCAAACAACTCCAGAGAGGTCTCCTAGGGAAGATATGTATCCTTAGTTTAAAGGATAAGGAAAATTAATCATAGAGAGTCTGATTCACTTGCCTCAAACCATGCAAGTAGCACCTTGAAAAATTCAAACACAAATGGCCATATATGGAAAAATTTCCTCTACCAACCTCTTGCCTTCTCATAAGCAAATAGAGAGGCTGGTGGTTTCTACCCAGGTTGCAAATTAGCATCACTCGAGGAACTATTAAAGAACACTGATGCTCTATAGTCCGATGTCTGATATAATTGGATTGCGGATAGAGACACAAAATCAGTTCTATTTCATACTCCCTGGGTGATTTTAAATTGTTACAAATGTTGGGAATTGCTGGCCAAGACCCTAATCCTCCTGCAATGGGGTTTACTTTTTGTATCTGAGCAAGTTTATTTATTTTGGACTCTTCCATGGTACTTTTACATGAAATTTACAAAGAATTAAGTGTTCTATAATTTGACTGACACAGGAAAACTTTATTATTTTCCATTATAAGGCAGGGTGTTTTTTATTCACCCAGCTCTGTTAAGTGGGGTTTATAATTTAAGCTTGTAGAGTAATCAAAAGGTTAGCAGTGTGAAGGGTAGGACATTTTTTCAATTTACTATATCATATCTTTGGAATCAGTTACCAGTGGCCTGGCTCATCACTGGAGAATTCTTGAGGCAAATGCAAAACCACACACAGCTGATGAGGGCCAGTTAGTCCTGGCCCTAGGCCATGGAAACCCTTAGGTCAGAGGTGACTCTAGAGTTTATTGCATTCATTTGAAAAGTGCATTTCTTATACTGGAATGACCTTGTGTTTTTCCCTCTAGGCTAAAGTGTTTGAAAGCTACAGTATGATGTTTCCCATTTTGAAGTGTAGATCCAATCCAATCAAAATATGTTCATCTATGAGGAATGACGGTCTCGTGACTATGTCTTCCTGAACATGGAATCTCCATGTTCTTCATGGTCTTCTTTATTTTCTAAGCCTCTACTCCCACCCTGTCTCTCTCTCTCTCTTTTTTTTTTTTTTCCTCTGCATAGTTTTTTTCTCTCTCTCCCTACCTACGCCTTAGGCCTGCTAGGGATTTGTGTTGTCACCTGTGAGTTTCAGTCACCTACAGTGTGGTTTGCAGGACTGAAGAGCTCAGTTATCCCTGAACTGAGACACTAAATTTTTTGTTTCACAGTTAATAGTCTACACATTAAGGGAGATCTACATCTGAGATTGAGATTTTAGAAACAAACTGTGTAAAACTGCAGTTTAAGAAAGGGTAAAATTATTCCTCAAAGAATGTATTATAAATTAATCTTTGAAAGAAACCCAACTTAATGTGTCCATCTTTTAAAGAGAAACCCTAAACTAAACGTGTCTATTAAATACTGAAAATATATTAGCCAGGGGATATGTAACAAAATGAAATAAGGCAAGTCTAACCTATGCATTTATTGAAAATGGAAATGTTAACATTTCCAAGAGCTTAATTTTTCTAATAAAAAGATAATATAGTTCTTTAGTATGAAAACTGACATATTACAATAAGTCAACTAATTTGAATTACAAAGTTCTTTGCATATATTATTCCATTTAAATCCATAGCCAATTTATTGACCTTATTTTGCCTTGAGATCTTTGAGATCTGTTGTAAAGGTTGGAGGAATTGAGCTATGAACTTCAGGCTTCTGTTCAGTCCTTCCTATAGTATAAGGTATCTGATGATGGCAATAATTCAGACACTGGAGTGGCAGGGAGCTGCTGCCAAGTTCACTTCATAGCTGTCCCTGTCACCATGCTGCCCTGCTCACAAGTGTGGTCTTTGTCATAAGGGCCAGAGTTTGTATTTTTTATGATTTAGGTAACTATAAGGCATCCCTATTGGCCAATCCCCTAAACTGAAAATAACTTATAGAAATATACCCAGATTCAAGGAAAAGAAAGTACAACTCTTCATAAAATGAGAGGGCAAGCTGTCCACATGGGTCTCACTGTAAAGAAAATGCAGCTCTACGTTTTTGATTCTTTTCTAAAAGAAGGAACAATCTAGGTGATATTTTGATATCTTCCAGCCTGGCTGAGCTCATTGAGGCCCAATTGTCAAGAATGCTGAGGGCCAAGGAGCCGGCATCTGGGACATGGAATTCATGCTTTCTGATCTTTGTACATTGACTAATCCCTCTCCACAGCTTTCTTCCTCCTCTGCATGTACATCAATCTTGGGCACCCTTTACTTCCTTAATCTTTAATTTCTGCACCTGCCATCTGAAGTTTCCTGATACATTTTTATGTTTTATGGCTTATGACAGGAATTATGTATTATTTGATTGAAGTTTATAAAACACAAAATCGTTTTTCTACATCATCTATTTTGTTGTTATTGTTATTATGATTACTATTTTTTGAACCTAGATCAATGGTGCTGAGATTAGCTCTAACTACTGGTTGTAAAGTTCCCGCTAAAGAAGCTTGTTGAAATGCAACCTCAGAGGATATAAGGTACCAGAAGGACTAGATGTATGCCTGTAACACGCCACTGAAATGCTCATATTCATGTATCTTTTGTTGTGCTATTGTTTCAGAATTTCCAGCAGAGCTTTTTCCTGAAATTGTTTATAAAGATTTACAGCTACATAGTGTCCATAAATGATGGGTCACATTTAAAAAGAAAATCTTTTAGAAACTGCTGCAAATGAATAGTTCACTATGACCTTGTTGGCTATACTTGACTCAAATTAATATGGAAGTAGGGGTGAGGGGTGAGAGGAGAAAAAGTCACCTCCACAGTAGTCACATGGAGCTAGACAATTTTGGTTCTTTTAAGTGTATGGCACCTGCATGTGTGGTCTATAGGGAAGAAGAAGGCTAGAACATGGATAGACATGACTGGTAATTGGAAACGGTCCTCACAGCAGATGTTACCTGATGGAAAAGCTTTGTGGAGAAATTAGCATATAGTCTGGAAATTATAGTTTAGTTTGGATTTTTATGGGTAGAGGTGTGAGAAGGGAGACAATAGTGAAAATAGCAAAACCAGACACTGAATACAAAGTCAGGGAAGTGAAAAGTCCTTATAAATTTCTCACTTGGGGCACGAGACTTAGTTCTCCTGGAACATGGGATACCTGTGAACAGGTTGCACTGAGAGATGAGATTGGGAAAGTTGCTATTGATGACTGGATTCCTAAGTGTCATGGGAGATTATGTGCTATTTCTCTGCTAGTCGAGATTTAGGAGAAAATTTTTGGTATAAAATCAAAAGCTTAAAAGACTTCACTTGGGATTTATGGATAACCTGGTCCAACTTTGTCTTTTTCACAGATGGAAATGTCTTTGTGTACTAATCATGAGCAGAGTGTTGAACTCAAGTGTGGAGAGAGAACAGATTCCTACTATTGGCTCCACGTATGGACAACCCTGTGAACGTGAGTGAATGACCCCCCTTTCCTGAGCTTCCTTTTCCACATCTGAAAATCAGAAAAGAAGAGGTTGTTGTAAGAATAAGGGAAACCAAGTATATAGTGCTTAGCTTAGTGGTTGAAATATAGTGAATGGCCCCAAAACATTGTTGTTGCTATTAATGGTGCTGGTATTGTTATTACTCATGACTTCAAAGCTACCACCTCTCACTCTTCCTTGCTATCCTTTTACTAGAATTGCATGAGTTGACTGGAGTCAGTGGTCAACTGTCCTGACCTCAGGATAATTTGGTAACTACAGGGTCCAAGGGGTGGAAACTCACTCAGACTTTGCAGGCACTGCGTGTAAGAATTGGTTACCCATGCCACTCTTCCTGTAATACTTTCTGTTCTGCATTGGGTTGTAGCACTCTGGCCAGATGAATTATTTGGTAAGAATGGGATCGGTAGGAGTAACACAGATATAGGTAGATTTTATCCTCAGTCTCTCTCCCCTTTGACTGTTGATGACATATGTATTTTCTAGAAATCTTAATCAGCTTTAAATCCAAAAGAATAAGGCAAACACTTTTCTTTTTTTCCAGTCACTAAAGTGCTTTTATTAAGTCATCAGATGAGTACTTTCTAAGGGAAAAATAGTTTATGTGTGGTTTGGACGCTAAGCATTGACTCAGCATCAGGCTTGTGAAGGAGAAGGCCAAGCTATGCCTGCTGACACACAAGTAATAATAATGGAAAAAATAAAGAGTGTCCCAAGTTTGCTAAATGAAGCCATACGTTTGGAAAAGCACAATACACCAAACTCTTATATGCTCCTTTTTTTCTTCCAAGATTATTCTTTTCGTTGCCTACCAGCATTATATTTTTTCCTTCCAATACACATATTTTCCCAGGTTCCACTGTTGCCATAGGCTTCTCCCATGTGTTCTATATTTTTGTACAGTGCTAGTCACAGTTAGGTAATATTAAGCAATACTTAGAAAAGCGAGCCATTGGAAATGACTTTTGAGGCTAGGAATTTCATAGAGGCTATATGTAGTTGTTCTTCCTACTTTAGGGATTAATTACTTTTATAATACAAACAATGACTGCAATATAAGCTCTGAGAGACTGACTCACTAAGGAAACAAGACAGGTTTCGGAAAACGGATCCCTTGCCATTGACGCACATGAGAGAAGTTTATAAAAAAAGCGGTAATCTGAGAAATTTAATTGCCATGTAGCAGTTCATGTAAAACTGATGCTATCAGTACGTGGACCATAATGAAATATTCTGTGATTACATGCCAGTTTCAAAAGAGTTTTTTTTTTTTTTTTTGCACAACCAGGTATTTTGATTTCTTGAAATGAAGGAAAAGGAACTCAGTGTTCATCTATTTGAGGGTAGTTTTCCTCCTCCGGGAAGTCATTCTACAGACCTAGAAACTGAGTCAAAGATGAGAAGACAAATTTAGGAGATGCTAAAGCAATGAAGAAATGTTTGTCTGCTCTGTACCACTTTAGCAATGTTGGAGACTTTCATCCTTCTGTCTTGTGTTCTTTCGTTTGGAACAGGAGTTACTGCTGTAGGCCAGTGCTCTGAGGGTATATGGAATCCCTATAGACAGGGGCTGGGAGACTGAAGCAACCAATTGGACAGAGCTAGATTTTTCCAAATTTTAAATAAAGTGTTCTTTGGAAACAACATTTTACAACCAATGGATTACTAGATGATTTCTGGGTCCTTTGCAGCATTAGCATTATTTGACCATGTCTTCAGGGACTACTGAGAAGCACTTCAGCAAGAGGAAAGGAAGATAACTAAAAGAGCAAAGAAATCTGATTCAGTTAGTAATCCCTAAAATGGGCCCTCTTGCATGACTTTTTTTTCCTTCAAACATTTATTTATTTTTGTTGTCTTGAAAGCAGAATGTATTGGTTGCAAGAAGATGAAGCAAAGATTTCACAGGTCCAGGCTTTCGTTTATGGATTCTCTTCTCTGACTCTCTCAATGTGATACTTTAAGAGACAAGCTGCTGAGGCAAATGCCTGTTTTTTGTTTTTGGATATATATTTTTTTAATTTCATCATTCATTCTTATTCCTTGACTTTCCCAAGTAATAGCTCCATTTCTTATATCAACATGGTGATCATTTTACCAGAGAAGAAACCCTAATACTTGGGAAATAATGAAAGATAAGAATTACACTCACAGATGCTTACATACATATAAATATTTTTTTTTTTAAAAAAAGGAAAACAAGTTAAACACTCATCCAACCTCCTTTCTACTCTCAGTACATAGTTATGGTTGATGGGAAAGTGGTGAAACTGTCTGTGTGTGTCATGGAAAAAGCAGAGGAATTGGAAGACAAGTTAGAGTGCTTGGAAAGTCATGGAATTCCATGTTTGCATGGCACAGATGACGCACTGTAGACCGAGTGATATTGTTGTGAAGCCTTGCTCACTCACAGCTTTCTCTAAAGAGGATTGGTGCAGCTTTTCCATTTCAGTATTGGGCATACCAGTGTGTCCTGCATAATCTTGCCGAAAAGGAAAGCCAAATCCACTCACCTAACACAAACACAATAAAGACTTCTCAGTGGAGCATGGGCCGTCAGAATCTGTCTCACTGCAACCCCTTTGCCAAGGGAGAACTGACAACGGTCTATGAAAAGTTGTCAAGCAAAAGGGACTTTGCTCTTATCTTAGAAAAATCTACCTTTAGACTATTCAGACTCTGCGTCATCTCTTGACTTCCTATATGCTTGTGAACAACCACCCTCATGAGCTGCGTAGCTCTTGGAGACTCAGCCAGTTCTTTAATGGTGGGGACATAACTCTTTGTTGTGTGATTCAAATACCTTTCTGTCATAGGCTAGCTTGTTTTGCATTACAGTTGATCCTACTTGGATCTTGTTTCCAGTGTTCCTAAATTAGGTTCTTTTTACTTTATCTCTTTTACCTAAATTTCTATCTCAGTTCTCCTTATCAGTAGTCCATATGCTCAAAATCCCCAGTGAGTGCCTGAAACTGTGGATACATACCAAACTTTATATATACCATGTTTTTTTCCTATATGTAATTCCTATGGTAAAGTTTTATTCGTAATTTAGGCACCACAGGGATTAACAACAATAATTATGAAAAAGCAAAATTATAACAGTATGCTGTAATAAAAGTTATATGAATGTGGCTTCTCTTGTGCATACTCAAAATATTCATTGCCCTATACTCAAACTTTTTTTAAAAAAAATATTTATTTATTTTAGAGAGAGAGTGAGGAGTGGAGGGGGAGGGATGGAGAAAGAGTCCTAAGCAGACTGTGCTTATCACTAATCCTGATGCGGAGCTTGATCTCAGGACTGAGACCATGACCTGAGGCGAAACCAAGAGTCAGGCACTTAACTAACTGTGCCAGCCAGGTACCCCTCAATCTTCTTCTTGTGAGGATGTGAGATGATAAAATGCCCACGTGATGAGATGAAGTGAGGTGATTGATGCAGGCATTGTGACAAAGCCTTAGGTCACTATGGACCTTCTGATGACATATGTGAAGGGGGATTATGTGTTTCTAGACTAATGTTGGCCATTAAGTAACGGAAACAATGGAAAGCTAAACTACAGGTTAAGAGGAGAGTGTATTTGGAGAGGTAGTATGAGATGTAGAAGGAAAATCTTGGATTTAAGTCTTGATTGTTCCCCTCCTTGGTTGTGTAATCTGGAGCAAGTCATAGTATTTCTCCCCTAAATTTACTTGTAGGTGAAACTGACTGACATCTAGTTTCTTCTTGCAGCCCACTCTTGAATAGTCACAAGGAGATGCTCTGAAAACTCCATAGCAGTTATCAAATTATTATTGTTACTATTATTTCACTGCTAGTAACTGAGTTCTTATTTTAATTTTCCCCAATGCTCTTTTGCTGTCCAGGAAAGTTTCTGAGAGGGTGATAGATTATGCCCTTGCCAGTCTTTTGGAAATCCAACCCCATTAACCCTAATAACTATGATTAAAACCTGATCCTAATGCGAGACTTCCCCAGCATTGAAAATCTGCCTTGTTGGGTCTCTGTTGGCCCCAGTCTCACATTGTATTTTGCCTGCTTAATTTTCCAAGTATGGATTTCCTATTCTAGAGTCTGGACTCCATAAAGGAGACAATATGTTATGGATATATATCTCTACCCTCATACTTCAGCACAATATTTGAATAAAAATATGTTAAATAAATTGCTTATTGTCTGTCGTATGGTATAATATGCCATTTTTTTAATAGGTGTTTTGATATCTACTAGTGACATGGATTGAATTGTGTGCCCCCATAAAGATATGTTGAAGTTCTAACTCCCACTACCTCGGAATGTGACCTTATTTAGAAATAAGGTTGTTGCAGGCATTATTATCTAAGTTTAGAGGAGATCATACTGAAGTAGAGTGGGCCTCTAATCCAATATGCCTGGCGTCCTCCTAAGAAGAGGGAAATTTGGATACAGGCACACACAATGACGAGAACTCTATGTGATGACAAAGACAGAGATTGGAGTTATGCTGCCACAAGCCAAGGAACACAAGGAATGAAAGCCAGACACCAGGCTAAGAAGAAGCAAGGAAATATTCTCTCTCAGAAGGTTCAGGGAGCACATGGCCCTGCCAACACATTGATTTCAGACTTCCTCGTCTCAAGAACTGTGAGAGAATAAGTTTCAGTTGTTTTAAACCACCCAGTCTGTGGTAATTTTTTACAGATCCCTAGGAAAAGAATACAGCCAGGTATTGACAAAGCTCTAGGATCAACAGCCAACAAGATAAACATGTCTCTCTCCTCATGGAGTTTTGCAGTAAATACTTTTCCTTTACTGCTGCAGATCCATGCTTTACCCTTCCCCTCCCTGCTGCAGCCTTGAAGCTGACGACCATGGATTGGACCAGAAAGTCTCCTGTCTTCCTGCTTCCTCGCTGCAGTGGGCCACTGCATGGGGTACAGTCAGAGATCAGAGGGAGGCAGAAGAGCGAAGGCATGATGTTTAGTCTGGTCACAATGGACTTGCCACCCCCTCTATTGAAATCTCCTTTCTGGGTTCTGGGAACCCAGAGGGCTAGTTCTGCAGTCAGCCTTTCTGGGTTCTGGGAACCTTGCTCTACTCCTCTCCCTTTAGATTTGGGAGTGGCAAGAGCTCTCCATTCTCGTTACTCCTGAGATACCACACAGACATTTTTTGGTTTTGCCCCTACTTTTAGAAATGTTTCTTTTGTTAAACTCATCCGAAAGTGTCCAATCTGAGTGTATCCTTCTTTCTTGCTTGGAGTTTGGCTGATTTAGTCCTTGAAGAAGACACACAATGAACATGTTTTTAAATGGGTAATAATAAATAGTTGATAGTACTAATGTTAATTAATTACTATTACAACTCAAGGAATAAATCACTACATTTTATCTTGGTTACACACTTTAAATGAGAGTTAAACATAATTTACTTTAGTACAGAATTTTGTTCAGTTAGCAACACAGGGAAGGAAAAACTGCTTTAAAGATTACAGTGTCAGATAACTATGGAACAAAAGGGAAGTTTTGAGTAGACAATGTCATCTTGGTGTTGATTGATTTCGTGTGACGTTGGGCTTTTCTGGCACTAGGAAGATTACTACTGTGTATGGCTCACATATGATTGGTGTGTGGTGCCAGAATGCAGCTTCCTTCTTTCTCTGAAGTGCACTTAGCATTGTGATTCGGGAGTGACAACTTGAATCTTTGGCACATAGGATTGTCGAATTTCTTGAATTTTGTTCAAGAAGTAATGCACGTCATAAAAACAAGTTTGCTTTTTTTTTTTTTTTTTTTTTTCTTTCAACCCAGGAGCCCAAAAGTAGATTGCATTCTGGGCTTGAAGAATTTGTACTCTTATGTCCTTGGTTATTTTGTATTCTCACACATGTAATAACACTTTTCCTTAATGTACACATTCTCAATAAGAGTTAAGATTTTGATTGTGTTCTGGGGAAGACAACATGTTTTAAAGATAGCATTTCATAAAAACCTTTACAGTGAGGTATCTGATCTCCTAAGGTCTTCTGTATACAACCAAGTGAGACTTGGTAAATTTAGCTGAAAATAATATAGCAGTCCTTTCTCGATACCTAAGGTGAGATTTCTTTAAACATTATGGGAGACACTTTCATTAAAATGGGGGGAAATAGAGGTAGGGCGATGAAATCAAGAGTAAAACTATAGAAATTCTGGAGAGTATAATTTATGCCTATCAAAGGAGAACCGTAATAACAGCACACTGAGTATTGTACAATTGCATGTGCCTTTGTTTGGTAATTAACAGCATAGAATATGTACATATTCATATGTATTGTTCAATTGCTGGTAAATTTTCAATGTCTCCTTTCTTCAATTATATTAAATATAATTCTATACATTTGTTTTGTTTGATGTTGTTTATATCCAGGATAGGGTTTTCCTGTGTTGGTCTGCCATTTCCATTTCCAAGGCCTTTCTGATTTTATGACTTGGGATTATTTTTTATCACTTTGGTTTCACAGTATTTCTGCAGACATTCACGTGCATGCCTCAGTTGGAAAATGAGCTGGGGCTAGTTTTTATTTCTCAGCCTCCTTCTCCCAGTGCAGGGCTGAGTGGTGTGAATTCCAAACAGGATAACTGCAGAATAAAGCCCCTTCCCACCCATAACCTCAAGGATGTTTCCACCCATAAACCAAAAAGTGCTTTTGCAATACTTGGGGTCAGTCTCCCTCTGCTCCTTTTCTCTCTCCTACTGTTTTATGGCATTCTTTCTTTTTCCTTTTCCCCCTCTACCTTATGACGTAGTGTTTCTTTCTTTTCTTAACTTCTGGTTTCCAATTTCTCTAATTATCTGCATCAGGAAGGACCTTAAATCCATGTGCACAGAAACGGAAACTCCACTGAGGACACAGTGTACAGGGTCAATCCATCTGTACTAAAATTTCACACAAGGAGAACTTGAGATTGGACAAGTGTGATTATTCTACACATTTTTAGCGAAGTTTCCTTGCTTTTGCTCATGATCTTGCCTCTTCCCAGAACAGCCTTTTTACTCTTTGCCATCTGGGAAATGTGTATTCATCCCGTAAAACCCAAGCCAGATGCCACTTCCTCTAGGGGAACTTTTCCAGCTCTATCAGGCAGAATTAGCCAAGTCTTCTGTGGTCACGCTTTTGTCAGAATAAGTATATGTTTTCTTTTCAACACCTACTATGTGCTTGGCACTTACAACATTTTATCAGTACATGCTTGCTTGCCTATCTCACTTAAGTAAATTTGAACTTGTCCAAAACAATGATATTTTTGCTTTTTTTTTTTTTCCCCTTACCTACCTCAGGGCTCCAGATGCTGGCATCTGGCAGGAAGTAAGAATACATGTTCAATAAATGATGTGTGAATATTTGAATGAGTTCACTAAATGAGTTAGTGATACTATTCAGTACCTGGATCTCAAAACAAATGTACTGAATACACATATTATTAATGATTAATAAGCTATAATATTATGGTAATAATACATTATGTTATTAAAATATTAGTAACAATACATATTTTATAAATGTTAGTTCTTATTGTTATTTCTATTCAATATATTTTCATCTTTAGGTTTTGTTAGCTAGATTGCACATTTTCTGCAAATAGGAATAGTACCTCTCACTCTTGTTGTCATACACCCAGCTTTAGATACCCCGGGGTGTCCCATAGAACTTATGAATAGAGGATAAAAGGCAACAATGTAGGATGAAAATAACTCAGCCTTTAACCTTTTTTTTTCCCCCTTAATGGAGACAAGCACTTTGAATCTGATTATTTTTTCTACCCTGGCTGTATCTCTCAGTTCTGTATTGCTTTCGTTTAAGTGACTAGACATGGAGAGATGAATGTATGGACAGCAAGTGGAGTTATAACTAATTCAGAGTCAATTACAAGACCTTTGTTTGGAAAATTCCGCTCGATCCATCAAAAACAAATGGCTTAAAAAGGTGAACCCGAGGTATGGCACTGATGGGCACATTTACAAACTGTCTCATGCCGCCACAGGCATCGAGTTGATTCTCTGGCCAATGATTGCTTTGCTCTTCCTTATCCCCAATTGATTTTTGAAGGGAAAGGAGTATTCTGCTGAGAGTGAGAATATCTTGTCTCACCCTGAGTACTTGTCTTTGTTGCTTTTGTTAAAATTAGAGTAACCGATAAAATCCCAGTCTCTGGTGATGATGGTTTTTTGGTCTGCTATCTGCAGATACAAATGCTGCGTGCCTTAAGGAAACACGTGGACAAACAAAACGGCACATGCTGTCCTCAAAGCCAGTCACCCAGAATGCTCATGTGTGCAGCTGGTGCCTATTAATTTTCTTCCTGCTCTTTACATCATTCTTTTGAAGATGCTCCAGCAGTCTCTGGCGTTGCCCAACTGTTTATAATGTCTATAAATCAGGGGCTTGAAGCAAATGAAATGTCTAGGCTGTGTTTGCAAAATAGTTGGATGTTCTGGTTTTATTTTTCTAGCTTTAGAAAACATATAGATTAAACTCGGATGGAAGCTTTTTTCTAGTTACTCATTTTTTGGAAATTAGTTCCCTTTTTGGCCAATGAGTAGGTTCAAGCCATGTTTTGGTGTATTGCTCTGTTTGTTTTTAAGTTCCTGCTGTAAATGTGGGTAATTTTTCTTTTTCAAGAGTCTTAAGAATAGGCAAAACAAATAAAACAAAACAAAACCTTACTAGCTACATTCTTAGACATCAGATAGATGTTCCTGGTGAACAGGGCCACCTTCTAAACACCTGTTTTTAACATTCAGCTATGAATTTTTAACAACAGTTATAGCTCAACAATTGAACTTTGTTCAGATTTGAAGTCTTTTGAGCTGAATTGGGAATACGGGAATTCCTATTAGAAACTCTGGTAAAGTGGACAACTGGGGAAGAAATCCAAGATTTCATGTTTGATTTATTGATTATGTGCGTCAACAGCATGCTTTTAATTTGCAGTCACATACAAATACTCAGAATCTGCGCTCAGGTCAATTATGAGTCCATATTTTGTTTCACAGACATTGTATCCAATCCTTTCTCTTTCTGTTCCAGTCACAGTTTTACAGAGGGATGTGGTAGACAAGAAATTAGAGCTAAAGACATGAGTGAATCAGTTACATAAAATGTTTATGAGATGCAGTGAATAACACAACCTTCGGGGGAAAACATGATTACCCCCTCGCTGATTTTTCCAGCAAGTAAAGGTGAATGGACTAGTTGTCTCAACTTGATATTAAGTAGGTCCACACAATGTGACTACAAGGTGAATGATCGCAGAGGGCAATTTTGACTTAAGTCTTTCTTTTTCATGTGACTTGGTTCTAATGTAGATATACACTCAGAGTATGTATGTGTTTTTAGGTGGTGCTAACAAGGATGCTAACTACATCAGTTATACAAAAAGTTACTGATTAATCACATTTGCATTTGCATTTGCATGGAGCTAACAGTTTACAAAATATTTTCACTTCCAACTTATTTTAGTGGAAGAATAAGGATTATTAGAGTCATTTAGATTGGCACTCCAAGGATCAACACCATCCATTGACTCATGACCAAGGGTAAAAGAAAACTAACATGTATTCCAACACTCACATCCCAATCCTGTTTTTTGAATGTCTGGAAACACACTCATTGCATAAGATACATAAACTTAAGTTATGTGTACCTGTTGAGAAGTAGTTTTTAAAACTTGAATTGGAGGAAAAAAAGAAAACAACTAAACTTGGGTTGGTATGTCTTATCAGCAAAATGTAATTTGAAAGTACTTGTCACAAAACAACAAAAGATCCTGACATGCCCTTAAAATCTTGAAAGCAGAACATCATTCTTTATACAGGACATTTTGTGTATTATGCATGAAACATTTTCTTAGGAACAATTACCAAGAATTTGGTAGTTTGGAGATGGATTCTACGCTTGACTATTTATTTCGTTCCAAACCATCACATTCAGAGAACAGAATCAATCAAACTGCTTAGTTTCTTAGTCACAAACCAGGAAACTAAAATGTAATCTCCCAAGCTGATGTTCCAGTGAATACTGGCTCTAGGAAAAATGACCTTAGGTATTTCAAGAACAATTTGGGTAAGGTCAAACAATTTGGGAGGAAGATGCAAATAGATCCCCTTCCTGGAGATTTAAATGATTAGTTCTAAAGTAAAGAAACCTGTTAAATTTTTCCTAGTTTCCTCTCAAATTTACTGGAATACACACACACACACACAAATAGATGTGCTTATATATAAGAATATATATTAATTATTAATTATTTGTTTATTAACACATATAAATAACTTCAGGAACCATGTTTGGGAAATGTTGGAAAATGATTCATTTTTTACTGATTGCTTTAACTTTGCATTTTCATAGCATTTTATAAGATTTACGACTTTTTCTATGTGAGATGATTTCTAAATATTACTGTGCAATAATTAAATCGGACATTTAAAATTTAAATGAAAGAGGGTTCAAGGTAAAATAGAACCTGGAAATTTAGTCCCCTGCCATCTGGACCCATCTGCCTCTTCAACTTGTTTCTTTTGTTCTTTCTTTTTTTCCTTCTCTCTTCTCTCTCTTTTTCCCTCCTTCTCTCCATAGTTGAACTCAACCTGACCAGTCAGCCAGATATAATAGACATCTGTAGACTACTTTATCCAAAAACAGAGAAACACACATTTTTCTCAGGCTCACATGGAACACCCACCAAGGTAAACCACATTCTGGTCTATAAGATAGATGCACCTTAAATTTAAAAGAACAGAAATCATGCAATGTCTGCTCTCAGATCAACTTGTTTTTTTATTACCTGAACACATTTTGGAGTTATATTCTTCCTTTCTTTTGGGTGAGATCTAAATTCTTTTAAAGCTACTACCACTGAGGTCCTAGTGTCCATAAAACCCTCAAGTGGCAGGTGACAGGCACCAAAGCAGCTCCAGGTTATTGCCAAGTTAAGACTCAGAGGCACAGCCATCCAGCAGCTGTCAAGGACAGCTCCTCCACAAAAAGGTTGTCCTTGCTCATTGTCCAGAGGATGGTTGACTCATGGTGCTCTCTGCTTTGTGTCCTGGGTTTCATTCCTTGACCTGTGACTCAGTTCTCCCATGCTATCTCCACTTTTGGCTTCATTTCTCTCATTTGTGACCTATGATCCTGGTTTCATCTCTGCCTTCCAAGTCGAGTTATCTTTTTTTTTTTTTTTTTTTTTTTTTTTCTGCTACTGACTTACTACTGATATGTGTTTAATGCTTTGCCCTCTGCCCTTGGCCATGATTATGACTAACTGGAAATTACTGATCAAGGCCTGTGGCTACCACCTTGAGCACTCAGACTCTTACGGCCCTGGCACCACAATGACTTCATCTGTGCTGTCACAACAGAGATATTTTCCTTTTCTGAGTTATTAGTGCTCATGTTCCTTCTACTCCTGATTTACTTGGTATTTGTGGGCAGTGATTTCTTTAATGAACAAGGCTTTGTAGTGCACAAAATCAAATTAGGTTTAGGAGATTCTAAAAATTAAGGATTATCCTGAAACAGAACACTGTTATATTCACTGCCAGTGAATACTGGGCTCCTTGCAGGTGTTCTTGGGTCTTTACTAAAGTGCATTGCAAATCTTTCATGGTCTCTGGTCTAGATCTGCCTAGTTTCAGTGGGCAGATCATAAAATATCAGAAGATTAGAAGTAAATATTTGTTGTTAGGGAGTAGGAAATGCTGGCATTACAAAATGCTTATGTAAGCCAAGGATTGGTCGGGGGAAAAGGCTGACAAGAGATCCAGAAATGCAGGAAAGACATGCTTTCCCTCCTCATTCTTTCTTTTCCTCTCTCTCTTTACTCTCAATATTACCATATCTAATGAGCAAAAATGGTATAAATACACTTAGGGGAATGATAAAGTAGAAATGATCAAGTAATGTCCCTACGAATAGTTCTATTTTGCCTCCTTGCTGTATATGCTATGTAAGGATGGAGAGAGACCACTAAGACATGTTATTTATTAATGACGTAATCCACAGACAGAAAGCTAAATGCTGAAATGTTGTGATTGCGCTAAGCTTTGTCACCACCAATCCTTTCCCTTGGTCATCTCTCACCCACCCTCCTCCTCCTGATCCTCCAGCAGGAAGACACCTGTGGTCTGTAGGGATGTATCCCACCTGGTCTCCCTTGGCCTACTACACAGAGCTTTTGAATGGGGGAAAATCTTGGAAGCATTTATAATTTCTGATATCTCAAAGTCTAAGACAATAAAAAGGGAGCAGGACCTCTGCTTCACGAAATGTAAGAGGCAGGCATAGTTTCCATGCCAGACTGTAGTGGAAACAGACAAAGGCAAAAACATATATAATCCTTCTTATTAGAAGCGATTTTAACAAGAATGGAAACAGATCACAAAATCCTACTTAGTACATTTTATTCCTGAAATAGGTTTTCAATCTTTCTATTTTCTACCACTTTCCAGACTTTTGTATGGTAGACAAAATGTGAGTCATAACGGACTACTGTATAACGTTTCACTTCACAAAACATTTATATAGCATAATGGCTTTCAGACTTGGAGTGATTCTAGTGGGCCATTCTGCCCTGACTCTCACCCTTCTGTGGTCTCTTGTCCACATGTCATGCAGACCTTGCCAGGAGAAAGAATCATCTAGGGGCTGCTATTGGCCTAAATAGGGCCAACCAAGGTAATTTTTTTTTAGTTGACATATCAGCTTGTGGAGAGAAACTATTCCATTTGGGAGGAGATGAGGCTGGGTTGCTGGTAAATGTCTCCTGCTAGAGGGGAAGAAGCTGCCTTCGGAAAGAAGCCAGTCAGACTGAGTGGGAGACGGTTGGGGGGAGGCACTCAGTTTCTATAGTTCTTCTTCCATCTAATGAATTACAGTAATGATATCCTCAGGTATATGAGCTATGAATTCTTCTCTTAAGCTTATGACTATTTCAATAGGATGTGCATTGCTTTAAAAAAATAAAGATCCTAATATAAATGATAAATTTAAGAAAATGTTGAGCTCAGCTCATCTGACCACATTTGTGGATGGGAAGGAGAGAGGAGATGTAGAGTATGACCTCAGAGCATGTCCTAACACTGATTTAAATGACATATCTAGATATGTGCACTCATTTAGGTTTGAGGCCCTCTGTAAGCAGGACTTGAGACACATGTATCTTTAGGCCCAGGGCCCAATACCATTAGGAATACAGGATTGGAAGCTCTGTTAATGCTTAGCGAGTACATGAATTGAAGAATGAAAAAAGACATTCGTGAACCTACAGCCTGGTTTGATGATGTTAGTTTCTTGTAAAGAGAAGATCTAAGGTACAATTCTCAAAGAAGCTCCCTCTTTTCTTTTGCTAAAATCCAGAAACCAGCCCTTTGAGGGGGTGGGTAAGGAGGCTGACAATTGACTTGTGACTTTACCCATTCTCAGTGTGAAGAATATGGTTTTAGTGGCAGTCGGGTGACTTTTATTTTGAAATTGAGTCTTAATTTTACCTTATAGGGTCCTTATGAGAATTAGGGGAGAAATACATAGACCATTTATTGCCTCACACTTCTCTACCTTCTCCCTTTCTCTCAGTTTGTACACATTGTATCTTTCCCAAATCTTGATTTTGAAATGTGTGGGTGGATGAGGGGAGGTGGCTGGCCATGCTGAGGACACAATGACTGGGTGTTGTGATAGCCTATCTACTTTCCTCCAAACAGCGGAGGCCTCCCGTCCTAACAACATGTAAGCTGAGGCAAACAAAACTTCTTTAGAATTGGACCAACAATTAGAATGCACTTCTCTTTCTCCTCCTCTTATGATTTGTATAATGGATATGCACCGAGCTCCCTTGCTGTCCAACTTCTGGTTAAACAAAGCCAATGGGAATTTCCAGCAAGAGATTTAAGATGGCAGAAGAGAGGACTGAGGCTGATTCCCCTTGCTGTCTCACTGCTGGGCTATAGGAGAGGACTGTTTTCTCATTTTGACTACAGCCTCCCAGTCTCTAAGCAAGCCATCTCTTTTACAATCACCATTGAAGTGAGAGCCTCCTAGGTTCTGGAAAATGTGTCCTTACTTCCCACTTCAGCTCTAGCTCCTCATTTTTCTTGCCTGGGGTGTTTCAGTCTTCCTTTCTGATGGTTCTTAACTGTGCCCACCATTTGTAAATAGTCCCTTTATTTAACTTTTCTCAATTACTGTGTTAAAGTCTGTGATTTATTTCTTGGAACTCTGACTGGTACAAAGCCTATTAACTGACAACACTTCTTACCTAGGCAAACCCATTTAATCTTCAGATCACTATCCTTCTGTGGGACATATTATTTAGATAAAATAAACTTGAATACAGAGAGTTTTATTAATTTGTACAAAGGTACCTATCTAACATGAGAGAGCCTGAAGTCAAACCCAAGTCTTTGGGGTCTTCGACCAGGGATGTATCCACGATCCTATGCAGTCTTTTCTTCAAGAGCTGTAAGTACTTCCATTAGTTCAGAAAAATTCAGGGGATGTATATGCCTCTGTCCAATGTATCTGAGAGAAGATCCAATTTAGTACAACTTTATTAATATAAGTCTTAAGAAGTATATACAGTTTCAGTTTCTGAACACACACATCCAGGATTTCCTTAGGGTTCACTTTGTTATGTCTTACACCTATTTACTAGAGTCTTAAACCTATTTCTCTCTTCCTGCACTGGATTAATTGTTAGAAGAAATTTACTTGACACATACTGAAGTGTATTTATCCACAGATCTCAGGAATATTTCTTTGTTAGTTAAATACAATTCTACGTTATTTTCATTTCTAAAAACATGAATCTACCTTGACCAAAAATCATTTTTTACTTACATGTCTGAATATCTAAATGCCCACAAAATTACAATCACATTTGTCAGTCTCAATTTTAAATTTGATAAAAATTTATTTTTCCAGTTCTCTATTTTCTTAAAAGGCTTCAGCTCATTTGGCACTGGTCAAGAATGAAGTTTACATAGTTGGTCCCTTTGCCCTTTGTCTGATAAAGCCAAACATAACTTTAACGACTTCCCCTCAAATACCATTATTTTATTCCACAAAACAGATACTTGAATTTATCTCCCATAATTTTCTTTAATTTCTTTCTGGAGGGTTTTTTTTTTTTTTTTTTTTTAAGTTTCATCAATCATCACTTCCATTTCCTTTTGGCCTTGAGCTATCTAGCCCATCAGTGAGCATTTCTTTCACTGGATTTTCTAACAACAGTAATCAAGGCACAATTTTTCACCTCCTCTGCCATGAGTTATATTATGCTAAATTCATGAAAGGAAAAATTCAACTTTTTATTTGTTGTCTACCACCCCGGTAGTTATTTAAATTGAGTAGTAGATTGCTCTGGTCATGGTCATTTCAGTCAAGAAGATCCTGTGATATTTCTAATCTTCGAACTCCCAAAGACATAGTACAATGCCTCTGAGGGACAGGGTGATAGAAAGAAAGAATAATTGATGTGGAACCAAAGGCTCAGGGTTAGGTTCTGGGCCCATATCAGTTTATGAATTTGACTCTTTTTTTTAATTAAGTTTCTGTTCTTGCTTCTCACCTCTGAATGATACTGGTAATAGAAGGGAAGGTGACTTTCTTTCTCCAGTTGATGAGTGACAGGAGAGTGGATGGTCATGAAACCTTTTTGTAAAGACAGTAAACCCATTGCAAACTCCTTTTATTTTTTTTAAAGATTATTTATTTTTTTATTTGACAGACAGAGATCACAAATAGGCAGAGAGGCAGCAGAGAGAGAGGAAGGGAAGCAGGCTCCCTGCTGAGCAGAGACAGCCCAATGTGGGCCACTATTCCAGGACCCTGGGATCATGACCTGAGCCGAAGGCAGAGGCTTTAACCCACTGAGCCACCCTGGCGCCTCCATTGCAAATTCCTTGAGCCTTGAGAACAACTCTTACAGAGTAATCTTTTTGTAGCTATCTGTAGCTATCGTTTATTTTTGTTATGATAAGATTACTTTTCCTGCACTAATATTTCTATAAAATATCACTGTCTGTTTTCCTTTTTTTATAACTAGAGAATTGCCACACAGGTACCTGGCTCTTCACTTACATTTCCATTTATCTCTGTGGCTTTTATCTACCTTCATTGATTTTATTGGATCTTTAACTGAAAGTAGTTTTTAAAGATCATTATTTTTAAATAATAAAATTAACAGACATGAATTATAAAAGATCAGAAAAAGCTGAAAGCATAGATGAGCACTGTCGAAAAAAAATAAAATATGAGCCACAATGAGAACCTCATATGTAATTTAAAATGTTGTGGTAATCACTTTTATAACAAAGCAAAAGGAAACTGGTGGCATTAATTTTAATAATGTATTTTATTTAGTCCAATACATTAATACATAATTAATTTCAGTAGGTACCAATGTAAAAGTTATCAATGAGATATCTTACATTCTTTTTCAGACTGTCTTTGAAATCTGGTGTGCATAAAAGCATATCTCTAATCTCACAGGAACTAGCCATATTTTGAGTGTTTACTAAGGATATGTGGCTAGTAATTATCATATTGTATGACCCAGGTACCATGGATGGATATTAAAAGTTATTTCTCCCATCAGTAAAAAAAAAAAAAAAAGTTCAAAGAACCCACTATTACCATGTTGGTTATGTCTTTCTAGGTTTTTCTACATGGGTTTACAATTTTTTTTAAACAAAAAGCGTTCAGATTATAAGACATGTTTTCAGCTTACATTTTTCCATTTGCTGTTATCACTGTGTCATCACTATATCACAGTTTCCATTTCCAGTTATCACAAGGGTGTCATTTTTGTTCCATTACCCAACTGATAAAATACTTTTTCAGATATATGTGTGTGTGTGTATGTATGTATGTGTGTGTGTGTGTGTGTGTGTGTGTATATTTATTTATTTATTTATTTATTCCCCCCCCCCCCCGAGAGGATTCATGGGTAGTTTTATACTTGTGTGAACAAGAATGCCATTATTTTGCCTTTGCAGTTAAATCCTAATTTGGTTGGGGATCGCAGTTTTCCCCTCTAAACTTTTAAAAATTTTGCTCCAGTATATTCTGAAGTTGTGTTTTTTTTCTCCCCCAGAGGAGAAAGATGTAACCTGTTTTTTTCCCCCAACTATTTCCTTCTCTTTACTTTGGAGAAACTTCAAATATTTTTCACCATAGTTATGTTTCTACTTCCATTAAATATTTTTAACATTAATCTTCCTTCAACTCAGGAATGTTCTTGACCACTATACTTTTGATTATTGTTCCTCCTTTTCCATGGTATCTTCTGAAATTGCTAATACATGTTTCTGAGAGTTCTGCTGTTTTCTAGATTGCTTATCTTTTCATTAGTTGTTTTTATTTCCTCGTTCTTTATTTCTGAGTTCTAAGTTGTAGAAGAATTTCCTGAAGTAGTCTTCAATATGAATGAATCTGTAGTATATAATTTTCTGGCACTTTCTTAGCATTTGAAAGTCTGGTGAAATTGCATTAATTTTAAAGCAATCTTTTATGCTCTCAGATTAATATTACATGATGATTGTCACATAATGGCACATGAAAATATTAAACTGATTCAATTTATTTTTCTATCTAATGGAGTAACTGAGTGTGGTATAACAAATTTCTTAACTTTTTGTGGATGTTAGATAATTACCTAATATTTAACTAGGATGCCCAATTCATATCTGGGGGGGAAACAGTTTTGTACCAATAGAGTAATTTCTCAAAATTGTATTATTTCTGATAGTGTTTCCAAGGTTCTTGTGTCTGAGTTGTTAGTTCACCCAATATTCATTCTTCCTTAGTATCAGAATCCTGATATATTACTCTAGGTAAGGTAGTACTCATTTCTCAGCCCCCTTTTCCATTATGTGAGTCTATGTCACAAATTTCTGATCAATGGATGGAAGCAAAAATTGAATCCAAGAAATTATAGTGGCTCATGTGTCCTTATTTGGAGGGTTCGAAGTCATGATTCACTCAACATTTCTCATAAAGACTTTAAGCTATGTAGGAATAAAGGCAAATTTTATCATGATGTTCAATAAATAGTTGATTACTTTATGGCTGATCAGTTAAAGTTGGTGTGATGGGAAGTAGGGAGAAAGGAAAAAAAAGAGTCAAATACAATTTATTTATCATCTGGAAGCTTAAAAGGGAATGAATGAAACATTGTTGAATTTAAGAGACAGTTTGCCATGTGTCTCTCACATTTGTGCATGACTTGCAAATAAAGATACTGATATGAATCACTCCAGATGATCTTTCCAAAGATGTAGAGCAAACAGCCTCGGAAGATACAAATTGTTTCTTCTCTGGAGCAGATGGCAGATTTGCTGATTGTCCAATCTAATAAAGACAATGTTCTACTCTGGGATAAACATTGGATAGTTAGCCTATAGTTCATTTAAAAAAAAAATTGAAGTTTCATAGCAAGGAGTTGCTCCTTTATGATGCAGACCTACTGTATGTGTGGCATCTGCATGGGAAAGCAAGACGCTCATGCTGCTTTCTGTGCCATGAGTAAACAAGTTTTTTTCTTTGATCTAAGAGTCTAGTATCTTCTTATTGTCTCCATGAAATTGAACCAGGCTGACCTGATAGCCAACAAGTCAGGTAAAAGCTCATAGCCATGATTCTTGATAAGGCTTTCCCAGGTTCACATGGTCCTGTGAGGGCCTCTTAGGCTTGTGACTAGGGAGTCAGAGGAAGGGATGCACAAAGTCAGTCATGGGTTCTGTTCACCTTCTAAAGCCAGCAGTTACTATCTTAACTGAACACAAGATTTTGTCATCACTTAGTGGTCACAAACATGTCCTCACAGCTAATACTATTCAATAGGATGGTGGCAGCTGCATTGTGTTGACCAGCTCCAAACATGGATACAGTTCTTGCTAGAAGCAAAGTTTATTATCTCTACACTCATCTCATATTTCTATTTAGCAACTTTTCTGGGACCTACAATCTTAATTCCCCACTGGGCTTTTGAGACTTATTGTGTCCCATCAGTGACAGTACATTGATGGCATGACCCATGAGTCCAAGAAAATACATTCAGAAAATACGTATCAGGTAAGTGGACAGTCCCTGTGTCCCTTATTCCTGAAATAGCACACTGTACTCCACGCCTCATTCCCCCCAAAAGCCTTAAAAATCTTGATCTTGTATCCCATTCTTTCTTTGTCAGAAAACTGGTCATCTCTAAAGAATTAGAACAGACCAGTCAGGCCTTAAGATAGTCAGGAGAATCAGCATTAAAGGCTCAAGGTTTGACAACTTAACAAAATGTTGTGAAAATGTGAATAATGACTGTCTTCCTCCCGGGCTCTCCAGGGAGAAAAGTAATCAGAAACAAAATTGCATAGCCTAAGAACAGCTTTAGACATCTTTGCCTTATAAATATCCCACAAAAGGAGGCTCGGTCAAGGGCTCATTCTCCAAGGACCTCTTAATTATGGATACATTCTTGTCATGATTCAGCTTCTTCCTGCTGTTCCCATCAGCACGATTTTCAATTTGGTAATACTGGATTGGTAATACCACAACTTCTGTTTACTATAAGCTTTAAATTAGTGAAGACTTATTTACCTATGGAGTTTTATATCTTACACATTATTTTCTAAGAAACCCACCACAGATTTTCCAGTGACTAGATGGGACAACATTTGTGCTATAGAGTGCCATACTCAAAAGCAGGGATGGATACACTATGGTCTATGGGCCAGATCTAGCTCCCTGACAGTCTTGTATGCCCTGCAAACAAGGAATTCTTTTTTATTACCTTTGAACTTTTATATTAAGCAAAATGTTAACCTCCCTCAAAAGAATTCTGTTTTCTCATTAGTAGATCTATATTACAAACAATTGTACTCAATTATTATACTTCAAATTTCATCAAGAAAAATATTTGGAGAAATTTGTTTTCTCCTTTACTTTATAAGTATCTTCATAACATTTCTTAGACCTTAAAGCCAAAAATATTTATCATCTGGCCCTTTGCAGAAAAAGTTTGCACACTCAGCTTAGATACAGATCTCAGGTGGAGCTAGAATCTTGCCCTCTTGATTCTCTTCTACCTGGGAGTGAGCTCATGGCTTTCCACATATTCCTGTTCCAAGTTGAGAGACTGGGAACCGCTAATGGTTCTGTTTGGGTGTAAACAGAACATGCAGATGATAAATTTTACTGTGGTTTTTTAAACATTTCTCACCTAAAAGTAATTCCCTCATCAGCCATTGCCACCATGGTTTCACACGAAAGTTCTTGAGGGGCTTCAGTTCTCCCACCTGTACAATGGCTTTGGTAATTAATTAGAGTCCATGAATGTATACATTAGCTGTCTGTCCTAAGCAAGGATAATATTGAAATAACATAATCCAGCATGTTGAGAAATGATATCACTATTTAAAAAATATTACCTTTGGAATATGAAAATATTGTGACATACCATTTTTTTTTTTCTCCATAACAATTCTTTAGGTGATATAGTGGTACAGAGGCACTCATAAAGACTGTGGGTAAAAGAAGGTGGGTATGAAATGTTTTTCTTAAAACTACTCTAGCACTACCTATATGTGAGGCAGGAATCCATCAAAATCCTTGAGGAGAATACAGGCACCAACCTCTTTAACCTCAGCCATAACAACTCCTTCCTAGAAACATCGCCAAAGGCAAGGGAAGCAAGGGAAAAAATAAACTATTGGGACTTCATCAAGATAAAAAGCTTTCACACAGCAAAGTAAACAGTCAATAAAACCAAAAGACTACTGACAGAATGGGAGAAGATATTTGCAAATGACATATCAGATGAAGGGCTAGTATCCAAGATCTATAAAGAACTGTCAAACTCGACACCCAAAGAACAAATAATGCAATCGAGAAATGGACAGAAGACTGGAGCAGACATTTCTGCAAAGAAGACATCCAAATGGCCAACGGACACATGAAAAAGTGTTCAACATCACTCGACATCAGGGAAATACAAATCCAAACCGCATTGAGATACCACCTCACACCAGTCAGAATGTCTAAAATCAGCAAGTCAGGAAATGACAGGTGTTGGTGAGGATGCAGAGAAAGGGCATCCCTCCTACACTGCTGGTGGGAATGCAAGCTGGTGCAGCCACTCTGGAAAACACTCTGGAGGTTCCTCAAAAAGTTGAATATAGAACTACCCTATGACCCAGCAATTGCACTACTGGGTATTTACCCCTAAGATACAAATGTAGTGATCTGAATGGGTACGTGCACCCCAATGTTTATGGCAGCAGTGTCCACAATAACCAAACTATGGAAAGAGCCCAGATGTCCATCACAGATGAATGGATAGAGAAGATATGGCATATTTGTATACAATGAATTATCATGCAGCCATGGAAAAACAAAACCTTGCCATTTGCAACAACGTGCATGGACCTAGAGGGTATTATGCTAAGTGAAATAAGTCAATCAGAGAAAGACAATTATCTTATGATTTCACTGACATGAGGAATTTGAGAAACAAGACAGAGGATCATAAGGGAAGGGAGGGAAAAATGAAACAAGACTTTAAGCCAGAGAGGGAGACAAACCATAAGAGATTCTTGATCTCAAAAAATAAACTGAGGTTTCCTGGAGTGGAAGGGGTAGAAAGGATGGGTGATGGACATCGGGGTGAGTATGTGCTATAGTGAGAGCTGTGAATTGTGTAAAACTGATGAATCATAGACCTATACCCCCAAAACAAAAAATACATTGTATGTTAATAAAATAATGATAATAAAAAATTAAAAAAAACCTACTCTAGTACTTATTTAAATATTTTTGAAAAACTCAAAAAGTGGACTTTGGAAGATGTGGTGTTTTATATGTTATTTTCCAGGAAGTTAAATAAATTATAAAGACTCAAAATTGCAGCTCTTTTAAAAGAATAACTTGCTAATTGTTTGTCCTAAATTTCCTGGCATTGAGAATAATGACATGGTTTCATTCTGCCCTGACTGTGTTGGGAGGACAAACAAAGCCCAATTTACGTCAGGGGAAAGATTTCTGAAGGCAATGGAGATGCTTCTTTAAACTGCTTCTTTGTTGACTGTTGTGATTTCCCACAACTGGTCATTTGTTGGTAATAGGAAATCACTCATCCTCAAGGCAGTCATGAACCCCAATTGTCTTATTCTTTCTTTCTTTCTTTCTTTTTTTTTAAAGATCTTATTTATTTGAGATAGATAGAGAGGGAGAGAGAGAGCGAGCCAGAGCACAACAGGAGGAGGGACAAAGGAAGAAGCAGACTCCCTGCTGAGCAGAGAGCCTGACCTGGGGCTTGATCCCAGGACCCTGAGATTATTACCCAAGCCAAAGGCAGATACTTAACTGACAGAGCCACCCAGGCACCCCTGTACAGAGTTTTCCATTTTCCTTCTAGATGTTGGTCAGAAAATACTCTCAGAGCCTCAGTGCCTTCTGAGATTCTTGAAGTTCCTTGACACAGGACCATTCCATTCCAGGCCAGTAAAAATGCATTAAATCCATGTCATGCTTGGGATCTCTAACTTTTCCTTCTGCAGTAAGTTGGACAAAACTCTCTGCTTTTAAAAGGATCATGTGATTAAGTCAGGCCATCTGGATAATCCCTTATCTGAAAGTTCAATGATTTGTGTCCTTAATTACATCTGCAAAAAATCCCATCATAGCAGCATGCAGATCAGGGTTTGAAGGAAATGACTGGGAGGCTGGGAGTGTACATCAGGGACTGAACTGGGGGGCCGTCTTGGGGTTCTGCCAACCACATATACTACACACATGCACGTGCATGTAGAATTGTATAATAAGTGATATTTAGAGAGAGTAAAGAAATTAAGAGGCTCTGAAGAATATTATAAGAGAGTTAAAATAAGATGGGAAAAAAACCCAAACTTTTTTCTATAGTCCTTGTTTGGGTAAGTGTGGGGAAACTTTCAGTGATAAACTCTCTGGAAATATACCTGAGTTTGAAGAGAATGTTTTCCCTCTAAGAATGTCAGGCTAAGCTGGAAAGTGCCATGTGTAACTCTGATTACAGACATTTTGTGGTTTTGAGTAATTGAGACTCCCAGCCATTTTCTCTGGTCTTGATAGGGTTCCTCTACTCAAAGTTTAACACAGCTCAGGCAGCTTTTGGAACAAAGAGGGATTTTCTGCCTTAAGCAGCTTGCCTGTCAATAATGATTTCTACAAACGGTATATTTTTCTGTTCCAGTACAGACATTATACAGGGAAGGAAGTTGTAGGTATTTGGTCTTGGTGAGGAAGGCCCTGGGACTACCAACCCAAGGTCCTTGCCATGTCCTGTTAATGTGCCTGAGCTCTTTTTTCACCTTGAAATCAATAACCCATATACTTAGGTCTCTTCTCAAACATCTCTTTCAAGAGATTCTTTCCTCTTTCCCCCTATTTTGTAATCATTAATATCTTGATGTTGTGCTTATTGCTTGTCACCCTTTCCCCTCTGAAATATAGGCTTCCTGAGAGCAGGAACTAACTCTCCTTGCTCCTACAATCTCCTGAGCAGGGAAACAGGCACAGCAAGGACACTGCCCCTTTTCAAATTCTCATGATGATTTCTCACAATCATGTCTTTCAAACTCTTGTCATAGTCAACTCTTTTTCCACCTGCCCCTACACTTGGTCCAGATGATGTGATGCTGCTGTATTCCAAACCCACCAACAAATACACTGAAGGGATCTGGCTTGTGTGGGCAGAGATATGATTTAAAGAGTCCTCTGCTTATTCCTCCTCCATCATTAAATCAATTCCCTCAATGTTTCTGTGTGGTGATGTAAATATTGGAGAAGGGTAACATTCAAGATGTATGGGTAGTTTTGTTTTTTTTTTAACTGAGCATGAACATATTTATTTATTTAAAGATTTTACTTATTTATTTGTCAGAGAGAGAGGAAGAGAGAAAGCACAAGCACAGGGAGCTGTAGGCAGAAGGAGAAGCAGACTTCCTGCTGAGCAAGGAGCCTGATGTAGGATTCGATCCCAGGATCCTGGGATCATGATCTGATCCAAAGGTAGACGCTGAGCTGATTGAGCTAAGGGACATCCAGATGTCCTTATTTATTTATTTTTATGACAATTGATTTGAATGAGAAGTTGGAAATTATGTAAGTTATCTGAGCATCTTGTGTTGAAAGGAAAGAGGGCACACTTAAGGAATCCAGGAAGAAAGAAGTAAGGCTATTTGAAATGAGCATTTTTTGCTTTACAAACTCACTTAGGACTCTAGGGTTAAATTTTTGGCAAGTTCTCTCTAGGAACCATGGTCTCCTTATTTTTAGTGTTTAGTGCATTAGTTGTCTCTCTTGCCTCTATAAGCATTGTGGATTTTTAATGTGCGGCTGTGCTCTTTTTGTAAATTTCATGCATGAGGTGCAGAAAAAACACAGAGCTTACCGGAAAACTCTTGGCTAGAAAAGGGAGAGTATGCTTCTTTTTGGGTCACAACTTTTGGTCAACTATGAATCCAAGAGGAGATAGATTTGGAATATAGTGTTGGGAACTGCAATTGCCAATGATAACCATTAAAACAAACAAACAAACAAACAAAAACAAACTATTTTATACACAGTGCCTTCCAACCACTCCCTCTCCTCACGCAGATTTTGTTTGCCCAGGGCCCCCATGACAGTACACACTTTGGCACTTCCTAGTGTTTTACAAAATGCTTCCACCTTTCCTCTTCCTGTCCATTAACAAAATGTGGCTACTGTTGTCTGATTTCATAAGAATCTAGACCTTGAAAATTTTTATAAAATTGTAACTTAATTAGGATGAGTAATACATTAGTCAAATTAATGCCCAAAGTAAGCCAATATGAACTCGCTATTTCTCTGAAACTTTGAAGGAATGGTTTCCAATAATAAGCAATATAGGCCACTGGGAGAAATACTGCACATCACATGTGGTTTTGTGAACCCTTAAATTAGCTTTCTGAAAGTAAGCCCTTCTTTGGGGTCTATGAATGAGGCTGCTTTTCTGCTTTGCTCTCATTCTTGAGTTCTGTATTGATATAAACATGTTCTTGGATGACATCTCCACATGGATGGCCTTTCAACATCTCAAAAGCCATACATCAAAAATTAAAGTCATTTCCTCCCTGCAAAGCCTACTCCTATCTCTGTTGCACATTAGTGAAAGAACTACCACTTGTCCAGGTTGCCATAGAAATGCCTGTCAATCATCCCTGACTCCACACCTTATTTCAGCCTACACTTCCGGTCAACTGTTAAACGTGTCAGCTATTCCAGTTCTCACTGGTTCTGTATTACCTTCAACCAAAGTTCAACCTTCCAGGCATCAGAAGTGCTGGATTGTGCCTATCTCTCCCAGTAGATCTTTTCTAACCATACTGAACTCCTTTTTTTTTTTTTTTTTTAAGATTTGATTTTATTTTATTTGACACAGACAGAGCGATCACAAGTAGGCAGGGAGGCAGGCAGAGAGAGGGGGAGGGGGAAGCAGGCTCCCTGCCGAGCAGAGAGCCAGATGTGGGGCTTGATCCCACGACCCTGAGATCATAACGTGAGCAGAAGGCAGAGGCTTTAACCCACTGAGCCACCTAGGCATCCCCCATACTGAACTCCTGATGCTTCCTCAAATATCCTTTGTTCTGTTTCCTTTGTGCTTTTTTTCTTGCTGGTATCACTGCATACAATGACTACTCTCCTATATGCTCAACTCTTACTTATTCTTCTATTTATCCTTCAAAATAAAAATCAGGTGTTAGTTTTCCTCCTAAGTCTCACCACTGAATACATTAGGTATCCTTGTCTGTCCTTCTATATTGTACATCTGAAGGCAGATGCTTAGGGACTGAGCCACCCAGATGCCCCAACAGTGCCATTTCTTAAATGAGTGTATGAGTGAATGAGCAGATGACTAATGAGAAAGTATTACAGAGTGACTGTGGAAATTGTACTTCAATGGTTCAAGATGTTATGGACACTTCCTTACATTATTCAGGTTAAAAAAAAGATGATGTAGTCTTGACATTTATATAAACGCAGTGAAGCAGAATTGCATTCCCAAAATCATAGTCATGGAATTTTTCAGATTTCCTGAATGCTATTTGTTTTCAAATGCATATTCTTTTTTCTTTAATTATGAAGGTGGAACAAGAAGCTTTTTTTTTCCCCTCTTCATTTTGTAAAGACCTATCATTTATGTCGTCTCTTTGACCTTGAAGATGATATAAAACTGAAAGCCAGCAGAATGCCCCAAATTCCATATGTGGGTGCCATATAAACCTTAGTTGATGTGACTGTGGAATGTGGGTTGAAAGATCTGTATACTGCATTAATGTTGAGGCATATAAACATCTGTTACTGATGTAAATTAATTAAATTAAATTAACTTTCATTTTGGTGTTGGAGGTAGACAAATTTCCCTATATTTTTATGAACAAGAAAAGGAGGAAAAAAATTAGTTTAAATGGCTAGAATTTAGTTCCATAAAAGATATTGGGAATTTGTTGACCTTCTATTCAATTCAGACAACCAGAATCTATTGAACTAATGATCTATATTGATAAAATTAACCCAGAAAATTACTAGATCCCTGTTTCAATGTGTTCTGCATAAAAATGTCAATAGAAAGCTCAATTAAAACAAATTTTCACATAATTAACAAAATAGGCCTTCATCAATTATTTATGGGATTTTGGAAGATTAAGTGTCTTAGTCTTTTGGGGCTGCTATAATAAAATGCCATAGACTGAGTGGCTTATAAATAACAGAAATTTGTTTCTCACAGTTTTGGTGGCTGAAAGTCCAAATCATGGTGCCAGCATGATAGGGTTAAGGTCCTTTTCTGGGTACACATTTCTTATTATATCCTTGCATGGTGAGGAGAGCTCCTTGAGATCTCTTTTATAAGGGCACTAATTTCATTCATGAAAGCTCCATCCTCATGACCTAGTCACTTTCCCAAGGCCCCACACATTAATATTATCACCTTCAGGGAGTTATTATCTCAATGTATGAATTTTGAGGGAACACACACATTCAGACCATAGCAGTAATCAACAGTTTCTGAAATTAAGAAAGCTTATAAATCGAACCACTATGCATCTCTTATTAGACAACAACACAGGACTATACTAAATATGTGATCTATGTTCTCTGATTTTGATGATAACAGTTTTGAATAAAAAGATACACATTTCCATAAAAAGTCATATAAAGAAAAATAGATTGTTGAGTTTTCCACCTGAATTTCTTAAAAAAAAAAAAAAAAAAGACCAAAAGCTATAATCATAGGAGGGATTTTATATAGTGGAGTCCTTTTGGTTGATGCACATAGTTTTCGTAAGTGATATTTTGATAAACTTGAGACTTGGAGGAGACTAAGACTCTTTGTTAGGCAGTTTAAATTTAAATCTTAAGCTTGACTTAAATAGGCCTGATAGCTAGGGCCCTTTTAATCTGCCTAAGTCTTGAACCAATTGAGAAAACAAAAGATTCAAAAGATTCAAACCAAATTATCACGTTTATTTATTTACTTATTTATTTATTCAACATATAATGTATTATTTGTTTCAGGGGTACAGTTCTGTGATTCATCAGTTTTACACAATTCACAGCACTCACCATAGCAAATATCCTCCCCAGTGTCCATCACCCAGCCTCCCCATCTCTCCCATTCTTTTCCACTCCAGCAATTTCAGTTTGTTTCCTGAGATTAAGAATCTCTTATGGTTTGTCTCCCTCTCTGGCTTAAAGTCTTGTTTCATTTTTTTCCCTCCCTTCCCCTATGATCCTCTGTCTTGTTTCTCAAATTCCTCAAGTCTGTGAGATCACATGATAATTGTCATTCTCTGATTGACTTATTTCACTTAACATAATATCCTCTAGTTCCATCCACATTGTTGCAAATGGCAAGATTTCGTTTTTTTCATGGCTGCATGATATTCCATTGTATACGTATATATCACATCTTCTCTATCCATTCATCTGTGATGGACATCTGGGCTCTTTCCATAGTTTGGCTATTGTGGACACTGCTGCTATAAACATTGGGGTGCACATACCCCTTCAGATTACTACATTTGTATCTTAGGGGTAAATACCCAGTAGTGCAATTGCTGGGTCATTGGGTAGCTCTATATTCAACTTTTTGAGGAACTTCCAGAGTTTTCCAGAGTGGCTGCACCAGTTTGCATTCCCACCAGCAGTGGAGGAGGGATTCCCTTTCTCACCAACCTCTCACCATCCTCACCAACACCTGTCATTTCCTGACTTGCTTATTTTGGCCATTTTGACTGGTGTGAGGTGGTATCTCACTGTGGTTTGGATTTGTATTTCCCTGATGTCGAGTGATGTTGAACACTTTTTCATGTGTCCATTGGCCATTTGGATGTCTTCTTTGCAGAAATGTCTTTTCTTGTCTTCTTCCCATTTCTTGATTGGATTATTTGTTATTTGGGTATTGATTTTGATAAGATTTTGGATACTAGCTCTTCATCTGATATGTCATTTGCAAATATCTTCTCCCATACTGTCAGATGTCCTTTGGTTTTGTTGACTGTTTCCTTTGCTGTGTGACAGCTTTTTATCTCGATGAAGTCCTAATAGTTTATTTTTGCTCTTGCTTCCCTTGCCTTTGGTGATGTTTCTAGAGAGAAGCTGCTATGGCTGAGTGAGGTCAAAGAAGTTGCTGCCTGCGTTCTCCTCAAGGATGTCGATGGATTCCTCTCTCTCGCTGAGGTCTTTCATTCATTTTGTGTCTATTTTTGTGTGTGGTCTAAGAAAGTAAAATAGTTATGACCCTTTTAAAAAAAACTACTAAATCTCTTTTTGGAGAATGTGATTGCCAATCACAGTAGGATCCCAAGTTCTTCAACAGAAAAGGATTGATCCTTCAAAACATTGAGCAAAAAGGCACAGATAAGAATGCATGCTTCTTGCAGGCCTCCCACTTTCAAGATGGAGGGAGCAACAGAAAGCTGGGAAACATGGGTCTAGTTTCACCTTCCAAACTCAGTGCTCAGATTAAGCCTGCTGCTCCCTAAGGACTGAATTAAAGCATAACAGAGCTGCCTGGCTTATGTGCATTAATGGTATTCCCTTTGCATAGAAGAATAGGGAAGCAGGGGCATCTGGGTGGCTCTGTGTTTGAGTTTCTGACTCTTGATTTTAGCTCAGGTCATGAGATGGAACTCCAAGATGAGCCTGCGATGGGTGTGGAGCTGCTTAAGATTTTCTTCCTCTCCCCCTGTCTTTCCCCTCCATCCTTTTCCAGCATGCTCTCTCCATCTTCCTACCCCACCCCAAAGTGTAGAAATAGTCATCCATGCTTTAATGGTCTATTTTTAGTTAAATTTACTCACAAATTAGGTGATGATACAGAAAATAAGATGAGTTGTGTTAATGCTTTGTTTTTGGCCATGTTAAATTTCTCTGTGCTGATTGCAATCAATAACTGATGACTTCTAAGGTCTAGTTCCCAAATTATTCTTCTGCAAACACACTCAACTGCAACAGATGAAACACATTTCCCCAAGTCCCTACTCTGTGTTATGCCTGAAGGGGGTGGCATCATTATAGTAATTATTCTCTATAACTGTGGGCACATATAAACTAAGATTATGTTTTTACAGAAAACGTCCAGATGGAAACTAAAATCCTGGATATACTGATATGTTTATATATGCAGATACTTGGTATTTTTGTGAACCCAATATTCAGATATTTGTCAGATTTTGTCAGCTTTTATGTCTGTGCATATCATGGAAAGATGATTATATCTATCATATGCCTGAAAAGACTAATTATTTTGACAAAAAATGTTCATCTCCAATATTCTATGTAAGTTTTCTCCATATTTAGTAAACTGAATATTTTTGTTTATGAGACACTTTTAGAGTTCTGAAAATTGAATATATAAGGAATTTCACTGTGCAAATAACATTTAAGACTGCTTCACTCTATGTGTTCTTTGTGGATTTAGAAGCCAGGAGATTTGAAATTTGAAAGTTTGAAGTGATTGGCTCATAAGGACCAAAGGTTCATCACTGGAGTAACTTGCAACATGTGAAAAATGCTTTTGTGAGATTAAAAAATGATTTCTAAAGATGAAACACTAATCTGTAGTCACAAAGGTTTGTTAAGAATTGTCCTATTGTTTCTACTGAATAAATAATTCTGGGATTGATGTTTTAGCTTAATCATGTTTCAGCCATCTTTGAATAAACTTTTATGAACTGCCTTTCTAGATACATTTTATTTCCTAGGTGCACAGGGTTTATAAGAAAAACCAAAGGAATATGCATGAAAAAAGTTGCAGACTACATCTTAAAACGAAGTACTTGCTTTTAATTTCTTTTTTCCTTTACCACTACCCTCATAGGTTTCATTATTTAACAGACCCAGAAAAAATATTGCTTATATGAATTAGCAGTAACTTTTTTTTTTCTCTTACCGTAGCTTTAAGCAACGCATGTTTAATCAAAACCAGAGACTAATTCTTTTTCAGACCTGTGTTGTGGTCTTTTGACTTCCTGAAGAAGTATGAATAAAACCACTAAGCCACATCATAAAATACTTTATTTGCTTTGAGGTATCAATTATTATTGTTATGAGTGAAATACATTCAGAAGAATGGATATGTTAAAAGGCAACTTTATCTCGTGTTCCTTCACTGTGTGTGAATTTCTTGTTGCTCTATAAAACACAAAACTTTCACAGAGTGAGCTAATGTAGCTTAATGGCAAAATGAGACATCTAAGTTTAAGGTAAATAACAGAAAAGCCAAGTAGATAGAAATCTGGGAGCCGTGGTCAAGGGTGATCTTCATGTTCTTGATTCGCTTCTATTTTTTGTTTAATTTTTATTTTTATTAAGTTTTTAAATTTTAATTCCAGTATAGTTAACATATGATGTAATGCTAGTTTCAGGTGCACAGTATTGGGCTGATTCATTTCAAAAGAGATGTATCAGGGGGTCTCTCAGGTTCATCAGAATGTATAATCTACCTCTATTCAAGGTCAATGTGGAAACAAAGGGCAGGACCTATTGCTGTTTATATCTATTCCATATATGTTCACAACTTCTAACCTTCCTTTTGTTGAAGAGATTGGGCCTACCAGTCTGCCTGACTCACATAAGATTTGAAAGTTTGATATAAGGGAGAAGCCACTATTTTTTTTTAATGATTTTATTTATTTATTTTAGAGATCAAGAGGAAGAGAGAGAGCATGAGGAGGAACAGACTCCTCACTGAGAGCAGAGCCTGGTGTAGAGCCTGATCCCATGACCCTGACATCAGGACCTGAGCTGAAATTAAGAGTCAGATGCTTAACTGACTGAACCACGTAGGCAGCCCTGGGAGAAGCCAGTCTTCTGTAGCTTTTTACTATTACTGCAGGCCAGCAAGTCCACAGAAATAGGAAGTTTTCTTAATTCAGGTTTCCATTGTGCAGTTTCCAGCTCCCAGGAGGTCAAAAAGCAGAGATAGAGGTGGTGGCATCTTGATCTGGCCTTCAGTTTCAGAATTATGGCTGTGCATTCTCCAGCCTCTGGGATGTGGAGAGGCTGCTGGAGCAAGTCATTTGGGGTTCTTCCTTCTGGCAGAGGTCCAGGGCCAGCTTTAGGGGGTCAGTTTCTATTGTTGTCAAAGTCATTCCAGGATACCAAGACTAGAAGTTGTTCCTTCAGCCTTTCCAATGAATTTATAAGCCCCAAGTTCCCTATTTTAAATCTGTCCCTGCTTAAAATATTTAGAGAAGTCTTTCTGTCCTGCACTGAGTTCCTCCTAATGCATTAGGCAAGCAAATAAAGATGTGAATGGTTGGAGCACAAACTTCTATTTCACTTTTAACAGTGATCAATATTAACACTTTGAGGTTATACCTCCACTTCACCCTCATCAAATAATGAAAGACCCAATGTGCCCAGATTCCAATTTACAATCAGATAAGTTAGAAAGTAAATTTTCACAGTACAATGCATTTTTTTTTTTCATTTCATAATACTGTGAACTGTTAAGAAAAAATAAGGGCCAGTTTATATTTGATTAAGATATAAATCATAGATGCCCTTAAAATCATCTTAAAAACCCCATCTAAAATTTCAAGGGCCAATATATTGTGGTAAGGGAAGAATTCAGCTGTACTTAAAAAAAAAAAAAAAAAAGAATAGTATTCAATGAATCCAATAATAATAACAGTGCGGTGGTGGTGGTAGTGGTGTGTGTGTGTGTGTGTGTGTGTGTGTGTGTGTGTGTGGTTTTTTTTCCCCCATGTCTGGATAGACTAGAGGTTTATGGAGTCTGGGTGAGCAGACAGTTCTATAGACATAAACTCTCCAATGGAAAACCCCTTGGAGCCTGTTCAAGGCAAATGCTGTCTGAGCTCGGTTAAAATGATGGCTCCAAATGATAGCCAGCCATGAAGGAAAGCACTAGCTTGGATATCGAGAACCCAGACTCGCTCAGGGAAGGTCTCATGAGGATCACTGGACCTAAAATAAAACGAATATGCTCTGTCTTCTGGTTTGGTTTCTATGGGAATTTGTGTTTATGGGGGAAGCATGAAACTGTTTCATCCTGGCCAGAATATCTGGACAGTTCAATCAGTTCAGCCATTCAGAGTTCAGCTGACTGAACTTTTTGTCTTTATGGCTTGTGCCAAGTGTTGATAAGATTGGCCAGGTGAAGAGCATCATCAGGCCTGAGTCTGTGTGCTTTGTGCAGGGTGATGGTGCGGAAATATGGCTTGTGTTTGGTTGATGGGAAGAAATGGTATGAGCAATGGAATTGAGTGAACCAGATGGGCCATGGGTAAATCTGAATATTTCTGAATCCCAACTTTTGTAGTTATTTATTTATTTAAGATTTTATTTATTTGAGAGAGAGAGAGGAAGAGGGTGCATGAGTGGGGGAAGGGGCAGAGGGAGAAGCAGACTCCTTGCTGAGCAGGGAGCCTGATGCAAGGCTTGCTCCCTGGCTCCTGGGATCATGACTTGAGCTGAAGGCAGACACTTAACTGTCTGAACCACCTAGATGCCCCTTTTTGTAGTTATTTAATGATAAATTCATTATTCTTTCCCTTCCCCCCCCCCACCCCCTATGCCCACCTCCTGCTCCTCTCCTAGGAGTTCAGGCAGATGATTCACTGGATTGGTATAGCTGTCTTCATCATGCTTACGCTATTATCACAGAAGTGAGGGAGGGATGTACAATAGTAAGATTTTCTTTCTCAAAGTAGTGGTCTGTAATGCATTTCTGGAGCTTATCAAGTCAATTCAGTCTACTTAAAAATATTTGTTGTACCCTGAATCTGTGTAGCTTTGGGTGCCTGACACTAGGCATAAATATAGGGACAACAGGTGTGTCTACTTCGAGGCCTCAAGTGGTGGTTCTTGATCATGACTACACAGTAAGATCACACAGACAACTTAAAAAAAATACCCCTGCTGGGACTCCCCTGGACCACTTAAATCAGAATATCTAGGGGCTTGGACTTAGGGGCTACTGTGCTTTTAAAGTTCTCCAAATGTTCCTAATATGCTATGGACTAGAAATACATACACACAGAATATGATGAATGCGAACATTTGTGGTTAAAATTAGGCTAGTATAGAGCTTTTCAGTAAACTAATATTTATTTTTTATAATTTTTGGAAAAAATTTGTTTCACTTAGAAAAAAGGAGAGCATGAGGAGGAGTAGGAGCAGAGGGAGAGGGAGAGAGGAACTCAAGTAGACTCTGTGCTAAGTGTGGAGCCTGATGTGGGGCTTGATCTCACAACGTTATGACCCTGAGCTCATGACCTGAGCCATAATCAAGAGTTGGACACTTAACTGACAGAGCCATTCAGGTGCTCCTAACATTTCTCTTTAAAATCATTTCTTTTTACAGCACACAGAGTCTATTGTGTCCCCAAGACTAAGTCTCTGTTAGCATTTGCCGCCATGACAATTTGTGGCTAGCCTTTCCTAACACATGTAATCACATTTATAATTACATGTCATTATCTCTCTTTTTAGAGCATAAATTCAGTGGCAGTAAAGAGCATATTGCTCTGTTACCTAACACAGGGCCAGGCACATTGTAGAAGCTCAACAAATAATTTTTAAAGGAATGAATGAATGAATGAATGAATGAATGAATGGCTTTGCCAAAAGTACATTGTAGCACTCACAGAAGCCATTATTCATTATTAATGATGTTTTCAGATATATTCTAGGTAATGGATCTTTCCTGGAAAATGCTATTGAGAGGGGTGTCTGGGTGGCTCAGTGGGTTAAACCTCTGCCTTCGGCTCACGTCATGATCTCAGGGTCCTGGAATGGAGCTCCGCATTGGATTCTCTGTTCAGCAGGGAGTCTGCTTCCTCCTCTCTCTCTGCTTCCCTCTCTGCCTATTTGTGATCTCTCTCTCTGTCAAATAAATAAATAAAATCTTTAGAAAAATGCTATCTAGAGTATAAGTAACAGATCTGGGCTCAGGACTACTGAAAATCCATCACGGACTCTAAGTATTACTTTTCCATCATACTTCAGGGAGGCTGGCCTCTCTCCTGCAACATGGAAATGAAAATATTTTTGTAACTGGAGTTTTATTTTTTCTGCTTATTCAGTGTTCATCTCTCTATAGTTTTTCATTATCGTAGTAGAAAATACTACCTCTACTATTTGCCAAGTCAATGTCTTTTTCTTAATGAAAATTTAATTGTTCCCTTGTCAATCTGTCTTCTTATTCTCTTTTTGGCACCATTCTAAAATTTTATTTGTCTTAAAAGTTCAGCATTTCTTTCTTGTTGGTCACCAGGAGACAGTATTTTGTGACCTGTGTGCCTCTATCGCTAAAGGCAAAAAGCTTAGCTAATTCAGAAGCAGGAAATCATTAGCAAATTCACACATTATCCCTTTGTTTAGATTTCAAATCCAAGGGCTACAGGTTAACATGAACTTTATCTTTTGATCAAAGATAAACATTTTTTCCACTTAAAAAAATGTGCTTAGAGTTTGGCTCAGTGGTCAAAATATAAAGCTTCCCAAATCCCACAACTTTCTCTTTAAAAACCAAACAAACATCTCTGTTGAAGATAGAGTAGGCTATTAGCTAAAGAAACAAAGTGTTTGGATTTTAAACAGAGAATAATCATTTCCAGGTACAAACACATATATGTATATATATGTATGACAATAGAAAAATTAGATCCATAACAATTCATAATGCATACATAGATCTGTAAAGGTCTACAAATAAGGAAACCCAAATTTACTAAAGATATAAATGTTCAAGCTGGCTCAATAGTGGTGTGGCTTTAGCAAGTAGAATACTGATTTAAAAGTAGATAATCTACTAATTTAAAATGGGTCCCCAAACAGAGGTCATTATGACTGACTGGGTAGACATCTGTTCTGGAAACAGGAGTTGAAATAAGGTTGACATCCAGGGAGCCCACTAGTGTCCTATGACTCACTGTGAAATCAAAGATGTGGACGATATTTCAAAAGGAAGGATAAAACATTCTCTAGCATAAAAAATAGCCACTTTTATGACGTACAGCTCCCCTAGTAGCTAATCTTTTAGGAAGACAACAAAAGTGAAATTGTTAGTTGCCAACTCTTCTTAAATGTTTATAACATGATAAGAAGGAATTGGGTTATCTAGAAAATTTCCTCGTAAAATGCTGGCTTTTTGAGTGTTTGCTCATCAAAAATAGCTTATCATAGGGGAGAAAAACCTAGACTTTGGAACTGAACTACCAAGTTCAACTCTTTCCTCTGCTTCTTACTGGCTTTGAGCCTAGAAACAAACAAAGCTTTTTTTAGGCTTTGGTTTCCCCTTCTGCAAAATGGGGCTAATGACCATATTCATCTCAGAGGGTTTTTCTGAGGATTAAATTAGTTAATATTTACAAAGTGCTCTGAATTAGTATTTACAAAGACTGAAAAGGGTCGAGGCCCATAATAAGAGCAGTATGTGTATTTTATTAGAGAAATAAACTGCTGGAGATTCAAGGATATATCTCCCTGCCTCAGAGAAACATCTGAAAATCCTCTTGATTTTGGATGGAACCAGCTATGTGGCTGGGCCAGGGCAGCTCAGAGAGCACACAGATGCCTTTCATAGTTTCCCAGAAAAAATATTTCCTGGAAGCAAGAGCACCAGGGCTTGCGCTCTAGTGTGACATCAATAAAAAAGCTAAGTCTTGATAAGGAGCGTCCCATAGCTGTGGGGGAAGCAAAGATAAAAGAAGTAAGGGGCTCTATCAAAACTGCCTTAAAACCTTCTATTCATATGCTCTTTCTACAGCCTAGAGTAGAGTGCCGACCACACCCTCGCTTCTAGAGAGCCATCTCAATGGTCTCAATGAAAGGTCTCTCTCCCTCACACACACAGCCAGGCGCTCTCCTCTGGCTCTGCGACAGCTTGCAGTTCATACCTCTTGAAGCCAGATTCATCATACTTCTTCAGGGTCATCCGGTGTCAAGAGATGTGAACTCCAAACAGCCCTCTTCCGAGCTCCATTTGTTTTCCTCCCTGACTTCCTGAGCTGTGGTTCCAAGCCATCAGCAGTTCAGTTCCCCACTGTCTTTGTTTCTGCTTCCACCAAAAAATAATGGCTCTTGGAAGTGAAATTTTGTTAACTTAATGGGCCCTCTTCTTGATCCTCATCAACCCCTTCCCCTTTGTCAACTCTGTCTTAACAAAGATGTTTGCATCCCTACCCCAATTAATACCATCCTTTTTTTTTTTTCTTTTGTTCTTTTTCTGTATCTCCTTGGGGGAACTTGGGCTTCAAAACTTATTTCTTTTCTGTATCTTCTACACCTTGTTCTTCACTGATGTTATTTTCAGCTTTGATAAAGTTATCTTTTTTCACCTTTAAGATGAGACTCATCCTAGACTCATTTTCCCCATGTAGTTATCATCTAGATGGCTCTATTTCTTCTCTCCTATTGACATTACTAACCTTTGCTTGTTAGCCTCACGCCCCATCATTCTGTTGAAAATTTACTAGCAACCCTCAACAAGGTTGCTTGTCCTTCATCAAGTCCTGTTAACATGCTCCCTAAATATCTTCTCCACTGGCTCTGGTGAAGCATCAGCTCATCGACTAGAGGCATCTCTTGCCTCAACTGCTACACCATTCTCGCCATCTTATTCTTCACTAGTTAGTTCTTTATGTCTGAAATCTTCCTGACCACTAAACATGAAATGGCCTTTTGGTTATCCATAGGGTAGAGTAAAATTTACTAAGCTGAACTCCGATAACCTGAGTACATTCATCTTTCAATATTCAGTCCCCTAGCACCTCCACAAAAACTCCTTCACACATTCTTTCACGCATGTGCATCTACACACACACTGCTGAGTTATTCAGATCAGTTGAGTAGACTCTCTTCTCTATTCCTTACATGCTGTTTTCTCTGCCCAGAGTGTCCTTCCCCTCTGCCCAGCAAATGCACACTTATCATTCAACTCTTTTTTTTTTTTTTTTTTAAGATTGTTCTTCTTCTCTGGTGACCTTTCCCCTCAGTTCTTGCGTGGCTCTGGGTGGTGTCTCCTCCTACAGTCATGCAGCATCCATCCAAACTCCAACAGAGCATCTATCTCATCATGTTGTAACTTTTGTTCACATGTGTGTGTGCTCCTCACTCTAAGCTCCATGACAGACCCCGAGCTTTCATCTTGATTTCCTCAGCTTTGGTCAGAACAGCTAGGAAAGAGCAAGATTGGCAGATCCATCAGCAATGTTTTAGAGACGGCATAAACTTTTGTTAGGGGGAAAGAAAAAAAGAACCATGGAAATTCTGTTATGTAAAAGGTCAAAGAGTGATTACTCCCACATCATTTCTCCCATAGCACATGGCTGGGGCAGGGAAAAAAGTCTAATGTGGTAGAGGAATTCAAACTACATTATAGGGGAAAAGGTAGAAGAGATGTGGTTTCTTAACAAGAGACGAGGATTGTGGTGGTCCCAGAGCTGGTGGTGGTTGCTGTGGGCGGAAGCATGCGGATAAATCCAGTTTGTAGAAATATGCTAATGCCAACAAAGCCATTTGTTCTATGAAGCATGGGGATCAAGGGAAGAAGAAGGGGTCAAATGAATATTTTTCTAGAGCGCCATCAAAGGAACCTTAAGAAAACATAAAAATAAAATTAATTCATTCAACAGATATTTTTGAACACCTACCATGTTCTAGGTTATTGTTAGATATAGAAGGGATGCAGTGTGAACAAAACTAATAAGCAAATTAAAACCAAAATCAACCAACCAACCAAAAAAAAAAAAAAAAAGAAGAAGAAGAAGAAGAAAAAGAAAAACAACACTCAACAAATAAAGATTGCCTCTACCTTCATGATACTTGAAACTTGGTGAGGGAAGACTGAAATCAAATAAATATCATATCAAAGCATATGCTTGGATAAATGGAAAAGAGGTATGTGGCATCAGGAAAGTATAGGCCCAGAGGACTTTATCTGCAGCTGATGAACACAAAACTCCATTACAAAGATAGGTTCTCATATAAACCAAAGCAAAAGGAAACGAAAGAGGCTGAGCATGTTACATAGCTTGTAGGTCTGGGCTGTAATTTCCATCAGGCCCACCCTGAATTCTTTCAGCCCCTGGGCATATGGAATGAAGGAGTCTATTTCAAGGGGAGTGTTGCTAGGAGTTACAAGTACTTGTGAAGGTGAGAAAATGCTTTCTGGATCATTTATCGCGTCTTTGCTGCAGTGGATCGTGCTCTAACACTAGCTGTGGGAATGTAGATCATCAGGATGAAAAGTCACTGAGGCCAATCAAGAGAGACTTACTTAAACCAAGGCCTACATCTTCTATGAGAGAAGCAAAGCTGCCGCCGGAGGCTGGCAAAACCTTGTGTGACTTTCTTCTTCCAGCCGATGAAAGCCTTTCATAGGTCACCAATTCTAACACTAGTACTTAGGAGCGCACACCTAAAAACAATTCTTACTGAGGGAAAACACAACCAGAAGGTAGGTGACTTATGGCATGGTGGGACTGACATTCTGTCATTGTTTTGGAATTTTGCTTGGCAACTAGAAATAAATATGTAGATAAACTAGATTACGGGAACAGTGATAGCGGAGAAGTCAAAAATGGATGGATTGAGAGACTATAATAACGTCGAACATTTATTGAATAGTTACATGTCCAGGAGTTTGAAAATTTCAAACTTACTAATCATATGCGCGATTTACCTTCATTTCCTGTGCAGCCATCCTCACCCCCAATGGGTGCATCTAATAAATTCCACAAACATGATCTCTGAACATTTCAGCAGAGATTTGATGATTGCAAAGAGCACAAAGTGAGACGTTCGTACTTGGATTTTTATAACCCATCCCACTCCAACTTACCTTTTAGAGTAAAATAGGAATATTTTAGCATAAAACCATTACAGTGAAAATTAAAACATGCAAAACAGACATTACACCTTCTTAAAGCATATTAAAGGGGTCCAGAAATGTTGCTGGCCCTGTTAGACTGGAGTTGGAAATATAAGATGAGTAAGTTCTGGAGATCTAATACCCAGCATGGTGGCTCTAGTTCACAATAATATATTGTCTCCTTGAAATCTGGTAAGAAAGTAGGTCTCTTCAGAGACCTGTGGTAAGTCTTCTTACCACACACACAAAATGGTAACTAGTGAGATGATGGATGTATTCATTAGCTTGATTGTTGTATTTCATAGTGTATACATATATCAAAACATTGCACTGTATACCTTAAATATATATGATTTTTCTCTGTCAGTCATATCTCACTAGATCTAGAAAAAGCATAAATACACAAAAATACTGGAAAATTTGAAGAATTGATGCATATTAGTCAGCATGAAGGGTTTTTTAATTCAAATACTCTGAATGGTCCCGAATGGAAAGAATCAGTAGTGTAATTCCTCAGCATTGCTGGTCTTCATGAGAACCAGCATGGCAAAAGATAAAGAAGTCACACTGCTTCATTTTGTGTTGGAATAGTCATTATTTCTATGAAGGAACAATTTTTTAGTTGGATGAATGCTAGGTTAATCAAACACAGAAATCCTTGGTTGACGGTAGGCACAAAGGGAAAGTTAGTGAACATGATCTTTAAATTTCCATTCTCTCTCCAGGATCAAATGTGGAATTGGTATTTTTTCTTCCATTTTAAGTCACTGGTGACATAATACTCATGATCTCCCCACCTCCACTTTTTTTTTTTTTTTTAAACACTCTTCTTGTTAATATGCTTCTCAGCCAGGAAAAATGACATTAGGAAAAACACATTGTACAGGTTATGGGAAGGGCAAAAATGAAAGTGTCAAAGGGAAGTATACTTCATGAAAAATAGTTATTTCATATCTCTTTGATGACAAAAATATCACCCACTTTTGGAAGACTTTTATATTTAATTTTACTCCCCACCACATTTAAGAGAGCTGAGAATACAGATATCCTTGATGGATAGACTTAACTACAAATTACTGCTACCCAGATCTGGGAAATTTGCTCTCTATTTAATGAATGCATTTTTAGATACTGAAAAAGAAAAGGAGGAATAGCTCAGCTTTTGGTTTGCCCCCAGCAAGTATATGTTTTCCTTTGTTTCTCAAATGAGAAGAAAAAACATTTGCAGTCATTTCTCACCTAGGACGTCTGAATTATGTTCATGTATTTGCAGACTAAAAGTGTGTAATATATGTTGACACATAAGCTTTATGTCATTTATTTCCAAATAAAAGAACTTAAGGAGAAATCAAATCTGTTTTTTTCTTTCAAATTTTATTTGCTCCAGTGTGCAAAAAAAAAATTAAGAACTGTTTCAAAGGACAGTTGTACTTAAACCATTTGGTACTAGTTATATTGGTGCTTATTAAAGTAAAGCTCAGTTTCCAAGTTATTCCTAAGTATTTTAAAATCCAGATTGGAGATGGGAACATATTTCTAATGATTTGTTTAGTCTGGTAATTATCATCAACCTTTAATATGGGCTGAACCAACTCTCTGTGATTGGCGCTCTTATCATCTGCTACATTGTTATTAAGCAGACATGTTCTCATAGGAAACACCAGGACACGTTACCCTGGGCCTTTGAATTAGGATGTCTGCTCAACAGTTTAGTCATGTAACTGGATTTGAAGTTGCTTGGCAGAAACCAGCTTTTCAACTGGTTCCTCCTTTTTGGAGTAGATGATGGAGCAGGATTCTTGTGGTGAGACATGGACACTGAGAGCATCCCAGAAGCTGTTTCCTTTTCTGAAAATACCAAGACCTTGAGGAATAAAGTTGTGTCAGTTTTGGGGGCTTCTTTATTGCTACATAGTCCTCTCTATATCCAGTCACTCCTCTGGAACTGCTGACATCTTTAGGAAGTCTGTGTGCCCCAGCTCTCGGTGCCCTATTTCAACCAAACAGCCATGAATGCCTAATCTGGGCAAAGCATTCTTCTAAAATCATCCAAAAGATATGACTGTGACCTCAGCTAGCAGTTGAGGGAGAAGCAGTGGGCAAAAGAACATTCAAAACAACTAGAATAACTAATCTCTATCCAGTAAGCACCACCTGCTAAGTGGAGCCCAAAAAATCAGTGAGGATTGACAGTGGAGAAGAACTTTAATAGCCTGAGTAGAAGACCTTCAAGGCAGAGTGAACATTTGGTTTTAGTTCTCTACCAATAGACCCCACGTTACGTTTACACTTTTGGTATTGTTATTTAACTAGCCATTTAGTTAGATAATTAGTCAGGTATTTGTACATATGAGGGTTAATTATTATTGAGTAATGAGGGAAATGACCCCAACATTCAAGGAGCTAGCCACCTATCCAGGAGAAAAAAAAAAAAATCTCTGCCTTTATGGGAAATTCACAGCTTTAAGTTGGGAGGTCCCCATTGTGGGATGAGATACTGTTTCAAGTATGGAAACTACTGAACTTAGATCAGTTGAAATAGTCATGCTGAGGAAACTATAACACACACAAGACTAGAAATTCATGACAGAGGTAGACTGTGCTACTGCCTTGCTTGCTTTCTTCATTTTTTTTTCCACTGGGCAAAAAGGTTTTGATTGTGGATCATGAATCAAAAACTATGCCAAGAATTGGAAGTGAAAAATGATTATCTTTTTAAAGAATCCCTGACTTGAAAGGTGAGACTGGCCTCCCAAATCAATTTTAACCTTGAGAGAAAATAAGCACTTGCCTTCAAATAAGGGAACGGGGTGTGCATGTTAAGAAATTTGTGGTGACTCTAACAGATATTGAAGAGTCACATGGGTTGAGGTAGGTCATTCCAGGTGGAGGGAAGTACATGCAACAAAATCTGTGCCATATGAAAGACATAAATCACTCAACGTATTCATTGTGTGTGTGTGTGTGTGTGTGTGTATGTGTGTGTTTTGAGAGAAAGAGAATTCCCATGGTGGGATTTGGACAGTGAGAGTCAGGGAATGAGGGAAAGAGAATAGCCCTCCTCAGGGCTCAATCTCAGGACTCTGAAATCATGACCTGAGCCAAAAGCAAGAGTTGGACACTTAACTGACTGAGCCACCCAGGTGCCCCTCACTCAACACATCTGTGCATGAAGGGCTCATGAGTGGACGCTGCACACTAGTGTGGGAATGAACCACAGAAAGACCTTAGGATAGAGCAGCCAAGAAGCAATATTTGTTAAGGTATATAATTACAGCGTGGAGAACAGGTACATTTGAAGGCAGAAACTATGTGGAGAAAAGGTCTGAGGGATAGATCTTAAGAGTTAAGTAATATGCACAGATATTGCTAGGGGAGAAAACCAGGAACAAGGACCCAAAGGAAGCCAAGAAAAAGATTGTTCAGATAATGAAAGACAAGGCAAAGGACTTTTAACAGAGTATTGAGCATCTTGAAAGTGTCCTGTAGGGTAAAAACTGGGAGGTCACCTGATACGACAATAATAAAGTTGCTGGTGACCTTTATAAGCATGAACTTGGCACACTGTTGGAAATGGAAAGCAAATTACAGGGGGTGAAGAGGGAAGTAGGTGGAGAGGAAATAGATGTAATGGGCATAGAAAATTCATTTGAGAAATCTGGCAGAGCTCTTGCCTGGCAGTGAATGGTCAGAGAGAGAACAGAGTTGATAGCTAAATGAGGAAACATGTTATCATTTGCTCTTATACATAAGCCAAGTGTTTGGCAGAAATCACCTAATCTCAGTCCCCGAATGTGTATTTGGCATTTCCTCCACTGCACCCAGCTCCCTAAATTATTTTTGCTCCCTTCTCTTTTCATCTGAAGGGTATCACCCACTTAATTTAATACCATGTTGTGTATGAGGTAAATGTCCAGAAAATCTAATTGATTGAAAAGTTACCTCTTTGTTTCATTGTTTGGAATTCTTATGAATTTAAGACATTTCCAAGAGATAGAAAGATAAAAAGGACTAATGGCATCTTGGAAAGGATAAACATTGAAGATCTCTCACAAAGGTGAAATCATATCTTGTCATATTGAAGACATAAATGAATTTTTTTTCCTGCTGTTTCTATGGGAGACCTACAACTACAAACTGCAATTTTGGGGTAAATTGTTAACTAAGCAAGGGAACAGAGGGGAACAACCACTTGCCCCCAACCTACCCAAAGAAATGAAATTCATATTTGGAATTATGAAGTGGTCTTGGAACAATAGTTTGAAGATTAAGACCAGGGAATGCAAAGATGTGGAAATTTCCATTCTATTCCTTCTAAAGAAACATCTAACACTAAACTAACACTAAAAAATTAGTAACAAAGGAATAAATATTGGTTTTGTATTTGTTATATAACACATTATGCTGGGAACTCTTATGTGTGTTATTTTACTTCCTGCCTGCTACAATCTTGAGAGAAAGATATATTAGTATGGGTTTGAAGATGAGTAAATTGAAGTTCAGAGATACTGAAACAGGTCTCCAGGCATCATTGGGGTGCCTGAGTGGCTCAGTCAGTTCAATTAAGTGCTTGCCTTTGGCATAGGTCATGATCTCAGGGTCCTAGGATCAAGTCCTGTGTTGGGCTTCCTGCTCAGTGAGAAGCCTGTTTCTCCCACTGCTCCCGACTCATGCTCTCTCCTCTCTCACTATCTCTTTTTCTCTCTCTCAAATAAATAAATAAAAACTTTTAAAAATTGACATTGTTGTTATATTGTATAATCATTTTGTCCCAGAGTTTATAGAAGGGATGGCTAAAATCTTAATTTTTCCAAAAACTGCTTCCTATAAATGCTGAAGAGCAAAAAAAAAAAAAAAAAAAGAAAGAAAAAAGAAAAACAAAAACCAGATTCTGCTCATTGTGAGACAACATGTCATGGAAATAGTAGAAATATCAACACCAAAAATGACAGTAATGTTAATGATGATGCTACTACATTTCATTCTATCTCATAGTACTTCAACTATTTTATAAATTGATTTTTCTCCCCCACATGTGCTCCTATTCAGCTGTGTGGAACTGAGTGCTGGAAAATCCAGAATCTTGTGGCACTATTTTAATAAGAATCTTCTGGTTTGGAAAATGCACTGAACTGTGTATGGTAGCAAAGGTTGGACATAACAAAACCCGTTTCTTTCAATTTTAACTGGACAAGCCTGAACATGCAGAAATATCAGAAGACTGAAGACGGAAAGTAAGAGCTCCATCTTATAGTGAGAGTTGGCCCTGTGGGATTGGAATGTGGCTTGTGGGTCCCCAGCTCTGGAACACAGATGTCAAGCAGAGCTGGCCAGCTCTGGAAATTTTCAGAGATTTCTGGCTGGTTTGTTGGGGCCTGGCTGGCTGGCTTTAGGGAGGCTGTACTCTGGGTTCTCCCTGGTTCAGAAAATAGTGAGCATAGCCAGCTGGCTCCTACAGCTGGCCAAGTTGGCAGATGAACTGATTCCACATTTGGGGGACCAAGAGTCAGAGAGGCCCATGATCAGCAAATCCAGGAGCAGGGAAGAAGATAAATTAAAGGATAGATTCATTTCAGTTACCAAGGGAGAGCTGAATAGCATAAAAGGATGTTCTGTTTTCGTAGAACTGACGCAGGTATCATAGGACGTGTATACTAATGACGTTGGTAATTAACTGGATCTCCATAAAGAATGGATGGGCCTAAGGTTTTATAATATGGCCATTACAAAGATTCTAGAGGGGCCACCTAGTGAAGGTGCTTCCAGAACTTCAACCCATAGAAACTGCGACACAAAAGTGTTTGTTAATTAAGCCACTGAAGTTTTGGGGTAATTTGCTGTGAAGCAATACCATGACCTACCCATGTCCAGAGTAAAATATCTGTACCCATGCATGCAATTCCTACAATAATGTGTTGTTTCTATAGACTGTTATGTTTAAAGAAGATAAAGAAGGAACTATCAGGGCTTTTGTTTAAAGCAGAAGTTTCTTAACTGGCTGTTGCTATAGTAATAAGGGAAACAGATATTCCTACTTTTATTTCTTCTGGAGAGATTCCATCTGTTTGGATGTGTGCCTTGGATATCCATCTTCAAATAAAATTCAAAATTCACGTACTGAGGTCAGAAAATGCTTTTGGATTCCTCTCACCTACAGTGCAAAATTGTTTCCTAAAATCATGTAACTGTTGGCTGAATCCACTTTTAAATGCCTTACATGGTTTCTATTGATTTTTCTGTTTCACCTGACAGGTCGAGGACCGATAAGAACTTCCACTTCTGTGGGGGCAACTTTTGTTCCTCGTTTCATCTATGTACTGATGATTTTACCAGCAGGCCTGCTGGCCTTACTGTGGCTGAGCCCACCTTACTATGTAGAGGGTTCCTCTGTATTTATCTTTCTTCATCCATTTGGTCAGATCTGAGCACCAGGGCGGATACCACCTTCAACTCAATTTCATTCAGACTGTGACACAGTCTCTAAAATAAAACAACATTTATCTGCATGAATTCTCTCCTATAGTTAAAACTTGTTTTATCCACAGGTTATTATTCATTTTAGGGGCAGTATTTTGGAGCTAAGTTTCTTCTCATGACTGGGGACACATAGCATGGTCAAATAGCATTCAGGGGATGCTACATTCAAAGAATGTTAAAGAACCCCTTGCTCATTTGAAATTCGCAAGTAAGAAAAATCACGACAGAAGATTCCTTACACTCAGCCGATTGCTTTTCTGTGTCAAATACTTTACCTGTAAGAACACAATAACTTTTTGAAATCCGTGTTATTGTTATGGTGTTTTACAGATGAGGGAACGGAGGCACAGAGAAGTGGAGCAGCTCTCGCATAGCTCGTCAGTGGTAAACTGCTGTTTAAACCCAGTGTGGGCTGGCTCTTGTCCCTGGACCACTACCCTTTGCACCTCGCTGCCTTGAAAAAGAGGCTGTGACTATGTGCCCTTAAAAACAAGTGGAACCAGGGCAGCTGGGTGGCTCAGTGGGTTAAGCCGCTGTGTTCGGCTCAGGTCATGATCTCAGGGAACTGGGATCGAGCCCCAGATCGGGCTCTTTGCTCAGCGGGGAGCCTGCTTCTCTCTCTCTCTCTCTCTCTCTCTGTGCCTGCCTCTCTATCTACTTGTGATCTCTCTCTGTCAAATAAGTAAATAAAATATTAAAAAAAAAAAAACCAAGTGGAACCATACATTTATTCAGAGTAAACCACATTTTCTGCCCTCTTCTTTTAAAAAAATCTTTGTGTTGCCTTGTCACTCAGAGTCTCAGGAGCACCCTGTGGCTCTTGACCATGATTTTAGAACAGCCTCCCTAGGCCACCCTTCCCTGAAATGCAAAATTGCCATTGCATCAAACCGCAGACGAGGGCTTGAAAGATGCATACGAGTATTTTACGTGGCCATATGTGTGTGGGTGGGTAGGTTTGTGTAGTCATGTGTGTATGTGGACATATCTATGCATATCTGTATGTGTGTAGACACATTGTGTCCAGTTCAGAATGAAGTCTTATTTTTTTTTAGCCAATGCAGTCTTTAATTGTGGCAGGATAACAATGCCCATGCCCAGTCCCTCATCAAAGGTATCCATGTCTGATTCCCTGACGCAAGTGAATATGTGAGATTTTGCAGACTGGATTAAATTAAGGATCCTGAGATGAGATTATTTTGGATTATGCTTTATGCTTGAGAGTCCAGATAAGAGGAAAGCAGAGAGAGTGGAGGATGCTATGGTTCTGGCTTTGAAGTTGGAGGAAGGGACCATGATCCAAGGAACTGCAGGTAACTTCCAGAAGCTGGAGAAAGAGAGATTTTCTCTTAGAGTTTTCAGAAGAAACGAGCCCTACTGGAATCTTTATTTAACTCCAGGGAAACCCATTTTGGACCTTGGATTTCCAGAACTGTAGGATAATAAATTCGTGTTGCTATAAGCTATAAGTTGTTTGTAGTGATCTGTTATAGCAGCAATAGGAAACCAACACAACCATCTAAATAGGATAGTTTAAGATTGAATTACTCCATGTTGAAAATGAAGAAACCCAAATCTGTCTTATCCCCATCGTCTTGAACAATGCTTTGCTTTCCTCATGCTTACTTTTTTCCCTCTGAAATAAACTGTAATCATTACTTATGGGCAGTTGATACTTGCTATATCGATCTCATTTACTTATCTTGATTTCCTGACTGGGGATCTTGTTAGGAATTTTCCTGGAAATATAACATGCTATAGGCCAGGATGTAGTTCAAGAAGTGAAGTGATTGCCCTTTTTCTCTGTCTTCATTCCTGTTTTTTTTGAAACATTTAATTTAAACTTCATTTGTATAAAGAGGACTCTCATACCAGAGTTATTACAGAATGTATAAAATACATTTTGAGAGGAAAAATAACACAAAACAGACACTCCTGATGCTTAAGAAAGAAAAATGGATTTGTTTCTGTCCACATTTTTTGTGTTCATAAAAACTATGCTCGAGCTCCCCATGCCTGTTCCCACCTTCCCATGTGATTTTCTGCATATTTCTATATCCTAACTTCATTCTTTTGTTATGTGCTGTTTATTTAGATGTCTGAACAATGATGTTATCCAAGTTATATGCAAAATGGTCCACTATAGGATATGTCATAAATAAGAACTTCAATTTTCCATGGAATCTGAAGTACTAAAAGATGGCATTCTGATCTTCCAACAGGATTGTTAAAACAAACAAAAAAAAAAAGTCTTTGCCTCTGCAAAATCAACTTGGTTTTTGTAATTTGCTCAGAGACAGTTCTAACCTGTACACAAAAATTTGCTGGTATTGAAAATGAGTTGGCATTTTCCTTAATAAAAATTGATTTACTCATGCTTATATATTTTATACACACACATTTTGCTTTCTGAAAGTCATTGCTTGTCTAAAAATGAGAGATCTTTTTTCCTCTTCAACTAGCTATGACCAGCTTACAGTATATATTACTGTGATGAGCAGCTTAGATGTTTAGATGTCCCATTTTTTAATATTAATTTGGTGAACCGTGGTTAGGATCTTCTCCTAGAAAAAAGACAGGCCAGTAGAGTTCTTTCAGGGACAACCTGCTCACCTTGATTACTACAGTGCAGATGCAGGTGAAGCAGTTTAATCAACCAGAAATGAAGATCTTGTTCAGCATTTGTGGAAAACTTATGCAAGAATAATAACATGGTGACCTTTTGTGGATGAAGCTTAAACTGTGCATTGAATATAGCCATTGTATCCTACTGCTTGTATAGGTGGGGGTCCAGGAGGAATGTCCCAGCCGGCCCTGAAATGCAAAGAATAGTTTCTAAGCCATATGGAAGAGAGATGGCTGGAAGAGAATGGCTGGCTCTCTACCCTCTAAGATTGTGGGTAAAGCTGCTGGTTCTCTAAGTGATTCAAGAGGCAGAAAATCAAGTCCAAGAGGATCTTCTCTTTAAAGCACAACATCCCCCTTCCCTCTACTTCTTTCCTCCATTAGAATCCAGTGAATATCCTGGCCCCTCTAATCTATTAACAACTGTTCTAACCTATTGGAATGAGCTAGCAAAAGCTCAATGGTAGAGTAAGTAGGATTTTCCTTGCCCCTCCAGGCTAAGAGAGAGACAAGAAGAAGGGGCCCTGGTCTTGTTTCATAGTCAAGACTGTTTTATATGCTATGTGTGCACATAGAGGGCTGAGGGGGAAGACCTCAATGACCTTCATTAATTTTTCTGGATTAAGCAGTAGAAGCAAACCTACCCTTTAGTTGAACAACCATAGGACAAGAAGCATTAAGACTGAGCCATTAAGTTGAGGCCTTGAGAATGTCCATAAAAGGAAGAAATACACTCAGATTTCTATTTTGAAGACCATATATAATAATCTGGTCTGCAGAGACTGAGTTTGTGGTATTTACCAAGTTTTACTTTCATATGATATACCATGTCTATCTATATCTAGCCATCAGTCTTCTATCATCATCTGTCATCTACCTATGTCACTAAATAGCCATACAATCAAACTTTTAATCTTAAATTCAAATGGAGATGGTTTGGATTTTCTCTTAGCACTTGGCTATACAAACAACAACCATTCAGGCATTTAGAAAAGTGTATCAATCCCTGGAAAATCCCAAACAGTTTCTTTCTTTCTTTTTTTTTTTAAGTTTTTATTTATTTGAGAGCGAGTGAGAGAGAGAGAGACAGAGAGAGAGCACAGGAGTGTGTGTGAGCAGGAGGAGGAGCAGAGGGAGAGGGACAAGCAGACTCTATGCTGAGTGTGGACTCTTACATGGGGCTCCACCCCACAACCCCAGTCAGGACCTGACCTGAGAACTGGGTGCTACATGCTATTAATGCATTGTTAAAGACTACATCAGAAACTAATGATGTACTACTATATGTTGGGTAACTGAACATAATAATAATAATAATAATAATAATAATAATAATAACAATAATAATAAAGAAGAGTTGGATGCTCAACTGACTGAGCCACTCAGGCACCCCTCACATAGTCTTGATTTGAGAATTTGAATGTCACCCTTGGCTTTCTCTCTTTTTTAAACACAGGCAAATTACAGTTGAGGATGTGGCATCTATAATGTAATTTTAACCCATTTGAGATAATTGAGATAAATACTTTACTGTTAATATTAAGATGTCTTAATTTTTCCCTGAGTTGAGAAAATAACCCAGTCGTCTCTTCATACATTTAAATATTAGGACTGAATTCAACTTATATTTTGCACAAGTTCATTTGTACCTTCTATTTAGTTTGTATATTTGCACATTCTGTCATTCTACAAATGAGGTAAAAAATATTAATCTGACAATAGAGAAATGAATGCTGTAATGGCCAACTTGCAACCCTTGCAAACTCTTTGCAAAGGAGTTTGCCTCCTTTATTTACTTAATTCTGGTGAAATAATTTTTGAGAATTTTATTAAGGCATAGTATTAACCACAAAGGTATTAAGCAAAACATGTTCTTACCCAGACCACTGCCTTGATGAAAGTTTTTTGGCTTTGTGGAGGACCCCACAGAAACCTGAATAGCCTGGGTTGGTTTTATTTGACTGCTGGGCCTTGGTGTTTTTAATTTTCAGAGTGTTTAAACTTATACTGCAAAAAGAGAGAGAAATCATTATGCATATAATGTTTTGGAACCCCTCTCACTTATACACTATACACACACACACACACACACACACACACACTTTATATACACACACACACACACTTTATATATATATACACTATATATATATATATGTATATATATATATATAATTCACTTTAGTGTATTTTAAGCACATTTTAAAATTTAACAGGATTGTAAGACAACATCTCATTATTGTATATGGAATGACTTAGTGCCTGCTTTGGGAAGTTTGTGTTTATCCAGTGGTGGGTTGAACTAAGTCAGAAATACAACATTGAGGTAAAATTTTAGTTTCCTTTTTGCCATCTAGATGCTGAATTCTCTTGTTGAGTAAGATACAGACTCCAAACACACAAGAACACTATTTAAAAACTTCAAGGATTTTTTTCCCCACAACAGTGCAAGTAATAATAACACAAATTCTAAAGGCTAATACTAAATAGTAATACGGATTATTAAATAATAAAACAATAATAATACAAATTCTGATCTAAAGCCAGAGATGCACAATGTCAATAAGAAAAAACTTTAACTAAAGTCAGAACTAGTAAGATCCAATTATAAATTTTCTAAAAAAATACAGTTTTACCTGGTAGATCTAAACATGCCCTTGTGTGTATGAAATATATGTTGTAGTTTTTGGAAGTTTTATAATCAAGTTTTTTATTATTAAGTTTTTAAAATAGATAAAGTCCATGTTTAATATGTAAATTGTTTTTTCCTATGGAAAAGGAAAGAGATGAAATAAGTCAAATTTATCACAACATACAACTAGTACTACACTTCTTCCAAATAAAATATCACATCTTGTGTTTCCACCTTAGATTTTATGACATTGATTAACACTGTAGTTAGAAATATATGCCAAGTATTTCACTGTCTGTAATTCACAAAGCTCTGTAAGTTGAGAAGTTGTTTCTGTTCATGCATCGAACTCATGGCCAAGTTTTAAGGCAGAAAACCAGAGAGTGAGCTGGATGGATTGTTTCATTTGTAGTAACAGGTATGTCCTGCAGTGATGAGACTCAGCCCTGCTCTCCTGCACCTTGTGGGGTGGCTTGTCAGAGGATGTAGCCTACCTGGGAACCCTGGCCATGGGAAGCTCAGGCTGTCCTGTTCTCATAGCAATGATGTCTTGTGGCTACAGTACTCCATAGCCAAAAAGGTAATCAGCAAGTAGAAGACTCAAAGTGTACTAAACTGACCTTCTATGCAAAGAAGATGTTTCCTTCTCCAAATGGTTAAATACTTTATTTACATTCCTGATTTTAGTATATCTTTCATATATCTATGCAGTATTTGCCCTCCATTGTTAAAGGGAATCTAATTTCTAGTGGTTTAGTCATTTTAATTTGTTTCTTACTTTCAGATAATAGGGTATAATCAGTTGAGTTTCTTATAGGTGTTCCATAAACACAGCCCATCTCTTATGGCTTTGAGGTATCTCCCTTGCTAAAAATCTGTGACTACCTGCTTCCTCTGTCCTAGTCAGGTCTTTGTATCCCTCAGTCGCTCTGTATTCTTTTCTCTGTGTCTTCATTCCTGTCTTCCCACTTCAACTCCTTAGCCTTCTTGCACATTGGATCACGTCTTCTGTCTATATAACCTTTGTTCTCATTCCCATTGATTCCAGTTGCCCCCAAATCCATCAACAGCACACACTGATGTTAGATCAGCCATCCTTCACCAAGTTGTGAGAATGAAAACTCCCTGAATTTGCTTTTCGCTCTACCCAGCTCTCCCTGGATTGTCCTGCTTTTATCCCGATGACCAGCATACCCTAGCCAGGTAGACTGGTCTTTTGTATGCGAGTCTTGGGGACAGTTAACTTGTATCCAACTTAAACACCAGAGTTTGGGTTTTGTTTGTTTGCTTTGTTTTGTTTTGTTTTGTTTTTTTAGTCTTCCCTTTCTGGAGCCTGTTTTTAGTGAACAATGGTCAAGACATGACAATCCATTGCCTTTTATCTCCATGAAAATTTTCATAAGTAGAGGTGGTTACTTATTTTAACTTGATAATAAGTATTCCTCCATATTTGGAGGAAGCTAGAATTCCAGGAGTCTATATTTCTAGAGTCCTTCTGCTTTTGCCTATTTATTTATTTGAAATATAAAATTGGGAAGAAAATTCTTCTCTTATTTTAAATCAGTAGATGAAACCTGTTTGTCAACCAGTTGCTGCTGTTACTGGAATAGAGATTATTCTCACTCCTCTAGCTAGGAAACATCCCTCTAGATCAAACCTTGGCTTGGTGACAGCACATGTTTCTACTACAAACTAAGATATTAACCAGAAGGGTTTGAATAAAAAGAAAGAAAGAAGGAATGAGAGAAAGAGAGAGGGTGAAAAAGAAAGAAAGAAAGAAAGAAAGAAAGAAAGAAAGAAAGAAAGAAAGAAAGAAAGAAAAGGAAGAAAGGAAGAATAAGGAAGGAAGGAAGGAAGGAAGGAAACAGTACTCAAATTATTAGGAATGTGTTCAGTATAACACAAAAGGCATGTAATACAAACATGTAAAAGTTTTGAAGAATGACAAGTACTCGTTTGCTCATTAGGTAAGAACTGAAAGAGATAGGCTTAACTTGTAACTTGGAGTCATGGAAAACTATATAATTAAAACCAGTTGAACAACAGAACCCTAGCTGAAGGTAAATTTGCAAACCCAGCCACTGAGGAATTAAAGGTTAGATGCAAACTGTCTGTAGAGACTTTTCAGAGAGAGCACACTTTCTGTGTGAGGCAGTTGGCAGGATGACTTCATCTTAAGTGGTTTGGTGATTTTTTTGTTTGTTTGTATTCATACAGAATGTATCTTCCTTACCTTTTAGATTTATCTTAATAGAGGGAGTTTCTCTTCCCCCAAATATTCTCATGGCCAATTGAAGTTTCTTTAGACAGTTTCTTGCTTCCAGTTCTCTAGATGACTTATCCAGTATCATTCTAAAGTTTTCCTCTTTGAATTTTCTGTAAGAGGCTTTTATAAAACCAAAGTGAAAGATTAAGTATCAGAGAGAATATTATTATACCAGAGACTTACTATTTATGGTTGATCATGCAGGAGTCAGATACCTGGATCTGAATTCTAGATTTCTGTTTTTCAAGTTGTATGAATAAGGCCAAACTTTTTCAGGTCTACATTTGTCCATCTGTAAAATGGCAATAAAAATAACAGTATTTACTTATATCAATTTGAAACTGAAGCAGAAGGAAAAAAACCTACCTCAATTACTTAAAAATAAGAACAGTAATTATCTCTTGTCATAGGAAGGCCTAAGGCAGGGATGTCAGTTTTTTTTTTTTTTAAAGATTTTATTTATCTATTTGACAGGAATCACAAGTAGGCAGAGGTAGGCAGAGAGAGAGAGAGAGGAGGAAGCAGGCTCCCTGCTGAGCAGAGAGCCCGATGCGGGGCTCGATCCCAGGACTCTGGAATCACGACCTGAGTCGAAGGCAGAGGCTTTAACCCACTGAGCCACCCAGGCGCCCAGGGATGCCAGTTTTAATGATAATAGAAGGGTCCTAGGTTCTCGCCACTGTTCTGCCGTCATTGTCTCCCCTTAGACACCACATCTAGAAATTGCAGTGTTTAAATAATCAAGTGGAGAAGATCTTTTTCTGGATTATTCCTTTTATTCATGCTATAAGCTGAATTGTCTCTCCCTAAAATCCATATGTTGAAATCCTGACCCCCAACACCTCAGAATGTAGCAATATTTGGAGATATTAATTAAAGAGGTAATTAGGTTACAATGAGGTCATTGGGGTGAGCCCTAATCCAATCTGATTGGTGTCCTTATAAGAAGAGGAGATTAGGACATAGACACACACAGAGGAGAAAGGCCAGGTGAGGACACAAGGAGAAGCTGGACTTCTATAAGACAAGGAGAGTGGCCTCAAAAGAAACCAACCCTGCTACACATTGATTTTCTTGGACTTTTAGAGACAAGAAATGTGAGAAAAAAAGTTTCTGTTGTTTAAGCCATCTACTCTTTGATGCTTTGTTATGGCAGCCCAAGGAAAGTAAGATAATGTGTGAGGTGAGGAGACCTTTTTCCAGAAACCTCTTTATCAAGATTTGCCTCAAACATCATTTGTTACAGTGGTGCTATGTGTTCATTTCTAATTCATTTGGTTGTAAGGATGGATGGGATGTAAGTAAGTAAGTAAGTATGGATGGGATGGTCATAACTGACTTAACAAGGTCTCAACTCTTTGCAAGATAGTGAACACCTAGGGGAGAAAAAAGGAGTTTCTTGTTTGTTTGTTTGTTTGTTTTTAGAAAGGAAGAAAAAGAAATTCTAGGAAGGAAGAATTGACATGCAGTGATCTCTCTACCTTATGAACTGTTTTGAGGATTAAACTAGAAAATGTGTGAAACATTTAGTGTGGTGTCTGGCACATTAGATGATGATGGTGAAGATTATTGAACTTCATTTAATTGGAGTTCACAGGAACAAAGCCTGGCAATTCTTGAGAGGAGACTGTATTGCTAATTTTAATAGCACTCTTTTTGAGTCAGAATATATTTCATACAAAATTCTTTTGTACTGGAAGAAATACTAATGCTAATATAATCCTAACAAGAATATCAGTAATTTTATTTTTTTAGTTCAAGAGAGGATTACATAATAATTGACATTTTTAAATATACAAGACCATGCTATTAAGAAATAGTTTTTCAGTGAAATACAAACTCTGTTGAGGGGGCGAAAGGTGACCTATTTTAAATTATGTCCACATTCTATTTCCCTGAATCTGGGAAAAGGGTTATCTTATTTGAGAAAAGGGTTTTAGCAAATGTAATTAAGGTAAGGATCTTTAGATGAAGAAATCATTTTGAATTCTCCAAGTGTTCAGCAAATCCAATAACAAAATTCTTCTTCTTCTTTTTTTTTTTATTTTTAAGATTTTATCTATTTGACAGAAAGGGATAGAGAGAGAGCGTGCCCAGGCAGGGGGCGGGCCAGAGGGAAAGGGAGAAGCAGACTCCCCACTAAATAGGGAGCCTGATATGGGACTCCATCCCAGGATCCTGGGATCATGACTGCAGCCAAAGGCAATTGCTTAACAAACTGAGCCACTCAGGTGCCTGCAATGACAAATTCTTCTAAGACCCATGGAGAAATAGACAGACACACAGGGAGAAGTTGATGTGAGGACAGGACAGAAGAGAGTTGTGGCCATAAGCCAGGGAATGCTGATAGTAGCTAGAGGCTGGAAGATACAAGGAGGGATTACCCCCAGAGATTCCAAAGGGTGTGAAGACTTGCCAACACCTTGATCTGAGACTTCTGGACTCCAGAACTGTGAGTGAATAAATATCTGTTGTTTGAGGCCACAAAGTTTGTCACAGTTGTTAGGGCAACCTAGGAAACTAATACAAATCCCATGCCTATTGACTTCAACTATTTTGATATATTTAGTCCTTATGATTCCTTAGTTATTATGATTTTTTAAAAACAATTTCCTGTTTTGATTTATCTAAGGAGAAAGCAAAAGATGGAATCAAGTTGAGATACTATATAAATCTGAATGTCTAATTTAGACCATTTTGCATCTTCTCCAAGGGCTGCCCTTCTAAAAGATGAGGCTTTCTTCTAGATGCCAAATATTTTATGAGGGTCACATGCTAGATATTCACTTTTAGTGTCCATAAGTGAGAAAATTCATTTTTATCCCAAGGTACTTTGTAGTTAGCAATAATAATAAGTTTGTTTTGCTAACTTTGAGGCTCTCCAAGTGTCTGTACTCCATTGAGCCACTTGGAATTACCCATCATACACCTCCATTTCTGAGAGGGAGAAGGATAGAGAGAGAAAGAGGAGAATGAATATGGGGATGCTCTTTGAAAGACAGCTCTAGGGTTATGGTTAGGAAGAATTTCTTCCATTATTGGCTATCCTTTCTAACTTTCAAGTAAGTTTTCCATTTTATCACATATAGCAAACAAAAATGAAAATCTTTAAATAATTGGGCAATTCTTATATGTGATTTCTTTTATCTATGTGCCTAAAAAATTATGAATAGGGGCACCTAGGTGGCTCAGTGGGTTGAAGCCTCTGCCTTCAGCTCAGGTCATGGTTTTAGGGTCCTGGGATCGAGCCCCGCATCGGGCTCTCTGCTCACCAGGGAGCCTGCTTCCCCCTCTCTCTCTACCTGCCTCTCTGTCTACCTGTGGTCTCTGTCTGTCAAATAAATAAATAAACTCTTAAAAAAAAACTATGAATAATTAACACATTGTTACAATAAAACTCAACATTTGAGAAAAAAAAGCTGAACTTTTAAAGATTTTTTTAAATTAATTTATTTGACAGAGAGAGATCACAAGTAAACAGAGAGGCAGGCAGAGAGAGAGGGGGGGAAGCAGGCTCCTTGCCTAGCAGAGAGCCCGATGAGGGGCTCAATCCCAGGATCCTGGGATCATGACTTGAGCTGAAAGTAGAGGTTTAGCCCACTGAGCCACCCAGGCACCCCAAAAAGCTAAACTTTTAAATCAGACTAGGCACATACTGACAAATACTGTTACTACTAAAAAAATAAAAGATACCCTGGTTTGGAGACACACAAAAAAGCAGAAAGAAAAAAGAATGTTTAGAATTATAATATTGAATTATACAAAAACTTTGGGTTTTTAACTTTTATTTTACCTAGTTGATTTTTGTCTTTTGTTGGTTTAAAATGATTCCATTGGGGGAAACAGTGGTGTGTTATTATTTGAAATTTTGTTTGACTTTGTTCTTGGTATTCATGCCCATGTTCTACAGGCTATGAGCAGAATGTGTCCTTAATTAAATGCCAAGTTCAACCTAAGCACAATAATATAAAGACCACCTAGAAATGTAAGGATAGTTTGTAATGATTAGTTCTAGGGCCCCAAACACCCACATGGTAGAAACCTCAGGAGATTCCTACTATTAAAATGGTCTTTTCACTTACTTTCTAGAGGGAAAAAAAAGGAACATAAAAATAATTAATTCTTGAAGGCACTAAACTCAAGACAATTCACGTATTAAAGCCTTTATTTCATTACTTTCACTTGGTTTTGTTCAGGAGTGTATTCTGGGCCCCAGCAGTGTTGCAGAGTTTATTGAAGTTGCAAAGGAAGAGGTGGGTCTGAGAATGCTAATCATCCAAGCAGTTAACCTCACAACCTTCCTCAGTTGCAAAGGAAACAGGGAAACTTGAACTCATCTGCAAAATTGATGTGCTGAGCTGGGCATTTGTGTTTTAATTGTAAGGACTTGCTTTGCAGAACTGGTTTTATCTTTTCTATCCCCACATCTCTTTGATTCTGTTTCTATGTCCTGGTCTCCAGTGGGGTTGTTATAAGAGTGATCTGGTGGGTACCATTTCTAATTGTTTCACTTGACTTTCTCTTAGGAGAAAATGGATAGAACAATTTGTTATGACTTGGATTTCAATTTTAGTTTGCATGCATATTTACATGGTGAGTGTTGTGAAAATCCTATTGTGAAGCAGATGGAATTTTTCTCTAGTTCTTTCTCAACATCTAATCTGCCTCTTTAACCCGAGTTAAAGTAAGGTCTTTATGTAGCTTGCTCTCCATCTTCTTAACAGCAAGTGCAGTTCTCATCCCTAATATATATTCATGCTAGGGAAACTGGCATGGAGAATTCAAAGAAACAGGAGGGTAGTGATCTGTTGGGTGATAAGAAGTGTGTACTTCCATGAACTCAAATTCAAAGTGTGATAAACTGTGTAATAGGTACAACTAAAGAAAGAGGAAAGTGACTTATTTTCAACTAGAGTAAACATGGATTAAACTGCATTTTCAAAAATAGATAAGAATATATTTCAGGAAATATGGAGGAAAGAGAACTGGAGGAGGGTGCCGAAGAGTCCAAAGGGTTAATGGTGAATATCTGTGGTGGGAAAGATATGATCCAGAAAAAAGGACAAAAATAGTATGGCTGATTTAGAGAGTTTTGCTTGAAAAGCACATCTAGGACCTGTCACAGAGGACCTTGAGTACTTCAAACAAGTGAAATGTGTTAGTTTTCCTTTATAGGATTCATGTAGCCATCACTCAAACTGGGGTGCATATTGTGATGCACTGACCACCTGCATCAGAATCACATGGGAATGCTCATTGAATATACAGATTATCTACTTTATTGGTTTATCTGTAGGATATGGTACTCTGAAAGTGATTCTTATACACAAGGAAATTTAAGAACTACAGGAATAGAGGAGAACATGGGAAGTTGAAAGACAAGTTGGGAAGTAAATAAATTTTGGGGGAGAGATTAAATAAAAACACAAATTCTTTTAGAGGAGAGGTAGTATAGGCATTGGGTCAAGACACAGGTGGGTTTAATACCATCTCTACCATTTTGGACTGTGTATGGTCCAAGACAAATTTCTCTGAGCCTTAGTTTCCTCATCTATAACATAGTATTATGTTGCTTACTAACAGAACTTTAAAATATTCAAAATATGTGAGAATATTGTACTGAGCATAAAAACCAGGTGCTTAAAATATGATTCCCTATTAATCAAATTTGGATGATAAATGCATGGATGTAGATCTTTAATCTCAAATAATTAAGAAGAGCTTGGAGATCTTTCCTGCAACCTTGGCTTAAATTATTACCATGAGCAATTGGCAAAGTTTATCTCTTTAGGTCTGATCTTTCTTCCAAAATCTGTACTGCTTACTTACTATCTCTTAGAGGACTCAAAAACCCCTCTAAGCTAACATTCTCCAAAGTCAACTCATGGTTTTTTTCTCACAAATCTGTTGTGTTCCAGTGGTTCCTATTCTCGTAAAAGTGTCCACTACCCATGAAGGTACACACACTGGAAACCTAGAAATCATCCTTGACAGATTCCGCTCTTCACTCCCCATATTAAGTAATCTCCTCCATTTTTTATATTCTCTTTACTGGGCCATTTATGCCAATATACAAACATTTTGGAATCTCTCTCATTTAAAAAAAAAAAAAAAAAAACAACAGTCTCCTGTAGGGGGTACTTGGGTGACTCAGTCATTAAGCAGCTGCGTTTGGTTAAGGTCTTCATCTTGGTTCAGGTCATGATTCCAGGGTCCCTGCTCAGTGGGGAGCCTATTTCTCCCTCTCCCACTCCTACTGCTTGTGTTACCTCTCTTGCTGTCTCTCTGTCAAATAAATAAATAAAGTTTTTAAAAATATCCTCCTTTGTTTTGCTTTTGTGTCCAATTATTAACCCATTTCTCCAATTTTTTTAAAGAACAAAGCCATTTGCAGGTTTATGTACTCATTGACTTTACTTATTATTTTCCCTTTCCCATGTCTATTTCAGTTAGATTTTTCTCCCCAAACTTTCATCTAAACTTCTCTGATCAAAGTTCCAAAGACCTTCATGTTGTCAAATCCAATGGCCAATTCTCAGTCTTGAATGCAATCTACAGTTGATCACTTACTCTTTAGGAAGGATTTCCTGCATTCAGCTTCTGGAGCACCATTCCCTTTTTTGTCCTACCTCACTGGTTACTCTTAATTTTATTTGTGGATTCCCTTCCTCTTCCTGATTTCTCTATGTTGAAGTGTCTCAAACCTCATTGCTCTGTTTTGTTTTTGTTTTTTCCTATATCTTCCATTACCCCCAGATAGTATCTAGTCCCATAGCTCTGTAGACCTCTGGTGGCTCCCATATTTGTACTTCCAGCATAGGTGTCACCCCTAAAGTTCAAGACTGATTTACTCCACTACCTAGTCAGTATCTCTTCTTAGATACTGAACGCATAAAAGTGTCCAAAACCAAATAATTGTTAGCCTTTCTAAATTTACTCTTATTTAGCCTTCCACATCTCAATAAATGGCACAATTTTTCATGTGGTTAAATTGCTTGTTTTAGTCCAGGGGAAATTCATTGAAACTTTCATTTAATGTATATCTAGTTTTATTTAACTCACAATTATAAGAATATTAATCATATTTTTTCAAACAGCAGCAGATAAACAGAAAAGTAAAATTAGAAGAGGGTCTTTAGAGGAAGGCTTATAAAGAAATCCAGGGAAAAAAATTGCTGTATCCTGAAGAGGAAGAGGGTTGATTTAATATGAAGAAAAGGTTTAAGAGTTGATGTTCATTATTATGTTGTTACCATTAATAAAAAGATAATTTATGGTTTGTAAACACTGTCTGTGGAAGTGCTGAAGTCACTTCATAAAACTTTCCATCAGAATGGCTATGAAATAAAAACTGGGTTAACAAAGATTAAGGTTTAAAAAGCATTTAATTTCAGCATTTTATTCCTGGACAATATCTTCAAAATGAAAATGTTAGCTTTTCTTCATTTTACATTCTATTATTTGTGACTATCTACAAGATAAACATAGTATAAGTGGCTTAAAAAAATCAACCCAACACCATTTTTTATCTTCCATGGTTTTTGGTAGCTTTTTCCATGCCTCTTTCTGTGACATGGAATCGTAGTTCAGCAAAGTGGGCTTAAGAGTCCTGTTGTCTTTTATGTTTCCTTTCTCAGAATTCCTCCCTATACAATATCAACTTCTTTTGTAAATGTTAAATTTTTCTTGTGTTCTGGATTTGTAAACTGTGATAATTATTTGGAATGATCTAGACTCTCAGCTAGTGTTAAGTTATTCTGTATCTATTGGCCAAGCTAACAAACTTTCTACGTTTCTTTTGAATGCTACTGAGCATCAAATGAAAATGTGCATCAGAGCTCCTCAGTGGCTCAGTCAGTTAAACAACTGACTTCTGCTCAGGTCTTGACCTCAGGGTCATGAGATCAAGTACCATGTTGAGCTCTGTGGCTCATCAGGGAGTTTGCTGTAGAGTCTCTCTCTCCCTCTGCCCTTCCCCCTACAGACACAATAAATAAATAAATAAATAAATAAATAAATAAATAATCTTTTAAAAAAAAAGAAAAAGAAAATATACATCAGCCTGATGAGTTTTATGGTGAAAGTCAGTCTTACTAATCTGTGTGTTAATCAGATGATGATCTTTTACTTTTCTTTATATGCCATCTGGCATGTTTACAATACATTTAAAACTAACCATTCTATATAATCTCATTTACCATTATTTATTGAGCACCTAATGACGTTGTGCCAAGAACAATGAGAGGTATAAAAAAATGGGATCCATGGTGTTTGTTATTTGGGTGCATGAGTCTAATAGAGTAGAGAATGTACACAAACAACAAACAGAGTCACCAAGACCATTGTAGGAGGTGAAATACTTGAATATAGTGATGTAGTCAACAGAGGAAACCCCATGGTATGACAAGGTGCAGTGAAATGACTTCAAAATTACCTCTTTAAATCATGGCCACAAAGTGCTCTTACCCGGAACCAAGACATTTTCTCCAATTGCTGAGATTGGGAAAGAGCTTCTTTTTATTCTAATAAATTGTGGAATTCAAAAGTTTCAATAAAAGAACCAGAAAATAAGGAAAAGCTTAAAAAATAATTCTTCACTTTCTCTCAGTACAAGAAAGTATGAATAATCAATTCACTGAATGTCTTTGGGTCTTTCTATGTCTTTTTAAATGTCATTATTCATTATATTAATTTTTATAATTTGGACAGTGGATTTAATTTTTGAAACAGCCAAAAAGCAATTTTTTTAAAAGAGTTTATTTATTTATTTGACAGACAGAGATCACAAGTAGGCAGAGAGGCAGGCAGAGAGAGAGGAGGAAGTAGGCTCCATGCTGAGCAGAGAGCCCAACACAGGACTCAATCCCAGGACCCTGGGATCGTGACCTGCGCCAAAGGCAGAGGCTTTAACCCACTGAGCCACCCAGGCGCCCCACAGCCAAAATGTATTTTATCCAGAATAGTGAATAAGGTGAGAGTGGAGATAAAAATGTAGTGTGGTTATGAAGCACTGAGACTTATTTTAAGGTAGTTTAGTCCAAAGAGCATTTCATTCTTGGAATTATGAAATCTGTTTTTTTTTTTTTTTTTTTTTTTTTAAAGCTGGTTATAAGCCAGGCTTTATGTATTGTTCTTACCTAATTCTTATAACAATTTTGGAAGTTATTCCCATTACCTCCATCTGACAAGTGAAAAAACTAACAGAATACATCATCAATAAGAGGAATAAGTAGATTCCAACTCAAATCCGTTCTTGTTCTAAAGCCCATCCTTTTAATTTTTATGATATAGTGCCTCTGAACTACAGTTAGGGAACCTTAAAAAAAATCCTTGTTCTTATTTTTTTATGAGTTTTATGACTTTGGGCAAGTCACTTAAACACTCTAATCCTTAATTTCTTAGTTTTTTGAAACAGGAAAATTAACACCTACCTTAAATTTACTTGATGAGATTATGGTGAGGATTAAATGAGATAATTACAAAAAAGGGGGCTATGTAAAATATCAAAAAGATTCATAAAAATGTAAGATAATGTGATAAAAACTAAAAATAAAGCATTTATTTACAATATTTTGAGTAATGACGTCACTCATGGCATACAATGACATAGCCTTTGGTAGTATCTTCTTTGAAATAGACAGGTTAGATGTAGACTATTTGGATATACCTACAAAAAAAAAAAGTAATTCTTATTATGTAGCCTACAGTTATCACTTAGGATACATATGTCAAAAGAACTTGCAAATTTAATGCAAAATAGAGTTGACCTGGTTATTTGTCTTCAAGTAGATTAAACACACAGGTAGCTCATTTTTTTTTTTTTAAATTATCCATGCACTTACATTAGCATCATGTAGAATCAGGTTCATAGATAAGTATACACACAGCAAACACACACACACAGATACATACACACACATATATTAATGAACACACGGACAAATGGCCAATGATTGTGGAAAGAACATTTGGGGAGGCTGTCCTTAGGACTGTGATTTATCCAGGAAAGGTCGACCTCCTACAAAGAACAGTGATTTGTAAGCCTATAAAAAGCATACCGGACTTAATTTCGACAGTTGGATGTTAACCCCACTTAATATTCTGTGACTTGAACTATTCATTTCACATTTAATCTCTGTGAAAACACCTTAATAATGCTTGCTATTCCTGCATCACAGGGTTTAGAAGTAACTAGTTCCTAGGAAAGAGGTACTGTACCTTATCCTTTTTGGCACCCTTAAAACCTAGTTCATTAACTGCAAAGATGGATGCTTGAGAAGTGGAAATAAAAGCAATTCATAAACTATATGTATATTGATATTTTACCTTATTAATTAAAAGAACATTTTTTCAGGTATCTACTATGCTGCCTGTTTTTATATGACTCTGGAGCAGTGGATAATATTAAATGATTTCAACTCCTCCAAATGCAACCCTATAGTCATCTTGATATGATGCATTTAGATGGTACATACGTCACTTGCTTCTTGTGCTCAGACTGGCTCAAATGTCAGCACCATCAATTCATGAGTGAGATTAAATTAGTACAATATGAATACTACAGCAGAAGTGCAAGTCGTTTTCACTAAGTTATTACTCTTTTTAAATGAGGCCTATCATTATGTCATGTGTTGATGTAAAATTCCTCTAATGTCTGAATGGTGGGCTTGTCTGGAGCATGATTGTTTATTCCCTAATGATTTTACGACTGGTCTAGTCAAATATTGGTAGGGCTTATCCTTGAACTAATTGCTCTGATGAGCACTAAATCGCATTTTCTGAAAAATACAAATTGTGTAAAATGAGATCATGATTGTTAACTAAGTTTGTCTTAACTAAGGAATTATGTTAAATTATGTTGCAAATGTATTGTTTTTTTCTTTTTCTTTTTTTTTTATTATTTTATTTTTTTTAGCATTATAGTGTTTGCCACAGGAAAGGAAAACTTCCAGATCTCCGAATTTTGAAAGGACAGACTGAAAAATGATCAGAAAGTTCAAAGTGTCTGACTCAACGGAGTTTATGTTGTGTTCTGAATAACCGCCAGTTAACTCCAAACATCATTCTCTAAAACATAAACTTTTCTGCAGAGTCCATGTAGAAGTGTCGACTTTTAAGGAGATTTAGCAACAGAACCTTATTCTGATTCCCGAGGTCCAGGGAAGGCACTAACCTTATTTTTATCATAGACCTTCACAGACTTGGTGGAAAACTGTATCTTGGCTAGGATATAAGGTGCAGGGCTGGAACACAAAACAGATGCTTTTTAAGCAAAAATCCCATAGGATAGGGACGCCTGGGTGGCTCAGTTGGTTAAGCAGCTGCCTTCGGCTCAGGTCATGATCCCAGCGTCCTGGGATCGAGTCCCACATCGGGCTCCTTGCTCAGCAGGGAGCCTGCTTCTCCCTCTGCCTCTGCCTGCCATTCTGTCTGCCTGTGCTCGCTCTCTCCCCATCTCTCTCTCTGATAAATAAAATCTTAAAAAAAAAAAAAATCCCATAGGATAGTGATTAGTAGGAATCACGACTATCTTTCTCCCAAAAACCACCAATCTCATTTCCAACTTAACTTCACATACATTATTTCAGTCTATAACTGTTTAGAGAAGAGTTGTCCATTACAGATTGGAAAAGTGCAGGAAAATGGGAAAGATTTTTTTATTTTTTATCTTTATAGATCTTTAATTTATTCAATAAGGATTTGTTGCCATCCAATGAACGAAGACATAATTGCCTTGGTTGCTTTTCTGGACATTTATTGATTAAAGGGAATCATATAACACGAGAATAGGCCAGAAGAATCTTAGCCAGTATGGTCTTCATTGTTTTGTTCCAATCAGCTCTGGCACTGTTTGGGTTATAAGGCCTCTTCCCTTACTGGCTGTATCACCGCTTTAGGTAATACTCACATGAGTGCCTACACCAAGATGCAGTGACTTTGGCACTCTCCCATATACTTTATGGGAATAAAAACTTCTACTTTTTCTGGAAAGGAATCTGGCACTATTGATCAAAATTTCTTAAAAAGTTAAGGTCTCCTAGCTAGGTAAATTCGAAGAATCAGCGCTGACTCCACACGTTTCCGAGTTTCTTTCTACTTCACAGGTATCTTCACACATCTCCTTTACAGACTTCTCCTTTTTCGTGTGTGACCTTGAAATACTGGCATGTCCCAGTGGGAATGCTGGGATCTTATTTCTTCTTTTTATACACTGTCCTTCAGAAATAAAATCTAGTCCCATGGCTTGAAATTCCATCTAAATCATTGACCGTTTGTAAATCTTGCCCCAAATTTTCCAAATATGCTTCTCCAGTGGTATACTTTATTTGTCTCCACCCTCCGTGTTCTGACATCATTAGTTGGCACCTATATATGCACTCACTTGTACCTTACAGTAATTCAAGTGTTACATTGACTCTTCTCTTTCCCTCATATCTACAGCAGGTTCTGTTAAGCTTACCCCAATGACAGATTTTCAGTCGGCTCTCCTCTGTGTACTACTTTTTACCATTTTTTGTTTAAATTATCCCTGTTGTTCCTTTGGACATGACTACAGCGGCCTCCAAATTTGCCTCCCATTTGCTCTGGCCCATTAATAGTCCATTCTTCATCCAGTACCTAGAGTGATCTTTTACCAATGCAAATCAGATCACTTTAACTGGGTCGCCTACAGTATTTCAGTGCTGTATTTTTTCACATGGACTAAAACCCATGCTCCTTTGACTGGCTTACCAAGCTCTACATGATTTGGCCCCTCTGACTTCTTTCCCCTGATACCACTTTTCCTCTCATCCAATCAGACCTCTGCCTGATTGACCATTTCCTGGGTTCCCTAAACGTGCCAGTATCATTGTTTTCCTAAGCCTTGCATCTGAATGTTGACCTAGCTTGGAATAAATGTTGGCTGATTCATTCTTCCAACATTTTATTACTCCAAAGTACCCTTATCTTTACTTGTTTATTATCTGTCTTTATTTTATTTTTTTAAAAGATTTTATTTATTTATTTGACAGAGAGAGATCACAAGTAGTTGGAGAGGCAGACAGAGAGAGAGAGAGAAAGGGAAGCAGGCTCCCTGCTGAGCAGAGAGCCCGATGCGGGACTCGATCCCAGGACTCTGAGATCATGACCTGAGCCGAAGGCAGTGGCTTAACCCACTGAGCCACCCAGGTGCCCTATTATCTGTCTTTATATGGCAGAAGGCTGTGTGGGGTCATTTGCCTTGTCATTTGCCATACCTTGCCACATCATAGATGCTCGGGAAGTGTGTTGAGTGGATGAACAAGCTTTGGATGTTATTAAGTGCTTGCTTTGTCTATAATTAATCTGATAATAATAGATACCTATATAGTACTTGTACTTTTGAAGACAAGTAATGTTTATTGAGTAACAGCTTGTTTTGTGTATTTTTATTCCATTAACCTTTCAAAAAAATGTATGAAGGGATTTGGGTTCCAAGTCATTGAGGCCAGTACTTTTTTTTCTCCCCATTTACCTGGATAATAAAATTGAAAACTTACTTACCTACTACTTCGTTGTGTGGGTTTTAGATCTTTGACAGGAGACCATCTTAAAGATTTTTTTTTTAATTTATTTTTTAAAGGTTTTATTTATTTATTTGACAGACACAAGTAGGCAGAGAGGCAGGCGGAGATAGAGGAGGAAGCAGGCTCCCTGCCCAGCAGAGAGCTAGATGTGGGGCTCTATCCCAGACCCTGAGATCTTGACCAGAGCCAAAGGTAGAGGCTTTAACCCACTGAGCCACCCAGGCACCCCTTAATAGGCTTGTCTTGATAGGCTCTGCCACAAGCTTGTGCTACATCTCTTACGTGGAACGTCATTATTTTTCCAAACCAGTTTTCTTCATATTTATGTTTACATTTTTTCCTCAATGGTTTCTTTTTAAAACTCTCTCTTTACTCTCTAAACTTATCTTCCCTCATTTCCGTCTCAACAAACTATCTGAATTTCCCTTGTCCTTCCCTAGTCTTTGATTGGTTCGTTATCTAGAGTGTGCTAAAGTTCCTCGACCTCTTCTGTTTTCCATGTGTTCCTGATTTACGCTCATTGCTTCAGCAGTCAGGTGGTGTGGGTAGCTTTCAATTTGTTCATGCCCAACCTAATACCTGGGTGATTCTATATGGACCTTCTTCACACAAACCAAACCACGTTCATCATCTCTTCTCTTGAAATGACCTCTGCCTTTAACACTTCTCTCACTTTCTGTCTTTGATTTGTTATATTTATTAATTTTTGTCACTGGAACCATCACAGCCCTTTCCTTTTCAATCAGCCTTAAATTCCTATGCATTCGCCTTTGCTTCTTTGATTTTAAAAATTGAACATTTTCATTAAATGAAACTAGGAAATGTCAGTCAATTGTAAACCTCCTTATTCCAACATTACCTTTTCTATCTGCCTTGGGAGGCAGTAACAGAATTTGCTTTCCTGCCATCTTGGATGGAGAAACATGAGTTAAAATAATCAGAAGATGGCCTTTTTAGTTATAGGAACCAGGGACTTGTGGTTTAGCTCTGGAACTTCCTGTGTTCATTTCCTTTTAATGAGCCTTTTAAGCTTTATCTCAAAAACTATGCAACTTTGACCTTTTGCTTCTTTAGGCTAATAATTACCTAATTAACTTTGAAGGCAAGTCTCATGCTACAATTTATCCCTTTCCCACAAAGACATTTGGATCAACATGATTTCCACCTTTTCCTACCTTTGTGTGCACAGTTCAGATCTCAATATGCCAAGACAAACATCCTTTGTATTTTTAGTTTAGCCTGAGGACAGAGGCTGAGGAAATGTCCGAAAACATAGGCCTTTTTTGCATTATCCTGAAAGAATTTAGTTCCAATGACAAAATTAATAAGTATTCATTGTAGAACAGTTGCCAACACCAGAAATCTTTTTCTCAGACACACGCACAGCGCGCACACACACACACACACACACACACACACACACAGCTTGTATTCTACAACATAAAAACAAACACTGTTAGGCTTTGCAGTAAAATATGTGTGTGGATGTGTATAGATACATATATTTGCATATAATACAAGTTTAAGTAAGAACACTCTGTATATGCTGTTGGGGTAGCTACTTTTTTAATATTTTTCCATGTAAATAAACATACTTCTGTAATGCTATTTCATTGACTATAGTCTCTATGATGTAATCATTTTATAGGTGATTTTAAATCAATTTCTTTTTTTTGAGTTTTTAGATTCCTTCTAGTTTTTCACTCAAACAGGCAACACATAGATAAACACTTTCTAAAACTTAGTTCATATTCACAATTAGGGTAAATTTCTATGACTCAAAGTGTTAGGAAAAATGTATATTATGTATGGCGATATTTTTGTTCCATATGCATCCAAATATATTATCATAGTTTAATAATTGAAAAACTATCATTATTTTTATCTAAAGTTACTTTAATTCATATTTTTGATCAAGAGTGAATTTGGAAGTTTCAAAGATATTGATCATGCATTTACATTTTTATTTCAGTAAACTATTTTTATTATAGTGTTTTAATATTGAAGTTATTTATTTGCTTTTCTAATTGATTTGTAAAATTTTTATAGATTAAAAGACATCTTTTTAATGAAAATAATCTTTCTTTTTCAAATGTCTTTTCAATTATAAAAAAGTTATTTATTTTTTTATATATTTGAGATAGAAAGAGAGAGGGAGTGGGGAGAGAGAATCTGAAGCAGACTCAGCGCTGAGTGCAGAGCTGGACGCAGGGCTTGAGCCCATGATCTCATGACAGGGAGATCATGACTTGAGTAGAAACCAAGAGTTGGACACTTAATTGACTGAGCCACCCAGGTGTCCCCAAATGTCTTAATTTTTATGTAATATCATCAATAAATGAATGTTAAATTTTTTTATAGATTTTTTTTTTACTTCCCTTTGTTGTTTTTGTTTTTCTGAAATGACCTAGTCAATGGATAGATCACACAAATATATAAATTATCCTAAATTGTTTTTTTTTTAATTATGTCTTTGGTTTTATAGTATGATAAATGGATCTAATTTATTTTTTCTAAATATAATTATTTAATTTTCTAAGACCAGCTGTCAGATAATTCGTGCTTTCTAGTGATTTGAAATGTCATTTTATCACATACTGAATTCTTATATGTAATATAATAATATATGTAATTTTTCTTCATTGTGGTGTGAAGTTGTTATATTGTATTCATTGTCTTATCTTCTACTGCAAATATATATATGCCTATATGTGTGCATACACAGATGTATATATACAGAAATACATGCATTTATATTTAAAAACACACACAGTATATATACATATATTCTCTTATTATGAATGTTCACCAATCTTTAGTGCTTTCACCCATTTTTTTCTTCCATGAGTACTTGAAACTACAAGTGAAAGCAAATTACATTGGGATTTTGAGATTGTGTTAACATTTCAATTAATTTGTAAGAAATTTGCAGTACTGAATCTTCCTATCTTAAAGACATTAGACTCTTAAGGAGTGCGTAACATTTTCATTTTTATGGTACTCAGTTTTCAAACTTTAGTCTTTGGTATTTTACAATAGTTGTTGCTGTTGTACATAGGACTGTTTTTCCTATTTAACTTCTTAAATGTTTATTTGATCCAGGCTTCTTACTAAATTCTATTACTTCTAGTGATTTTTAATGGACTGTTTTGTTTTAAGAGATGATGAATTCATTAGCTATTTCCAAGATCTAGCAGCTTCAGGATACTGGGTTGTTGCTGGTTTGTGAGAAGCCCCAGCAGAGCAATTTTATTAGGGTTAGTTCATGTTCATTTTGGTGATCACACTGCTCTAGGCTAAGGTGCTTTATACTGAATTGACTAGGTTGTCTTCTGTCCATTTTGGTATTAGATTGAGAAGAATTGCTCACATTTGATCATCAATGATGATCTATCATTACAGCAGTCTTTGACCTAGGATTCCTCCTAGTCTCCTGTGGGTCTTTACAGAGGAGCCATGAAACATCAGAGATGGGTGCCTAAGGACTGAGGCCATACTCATCAGCTTCCCATTTATTCTGTCCATTCTTGTCTTGGGTCTTCCTGAATTACAATTTATATGATTATATTTGAGTCTAGTCTGTGAAAAGGATTTAGAATGTAGTGCTTAAATATTATTTTAAAGCCTTGTCTTCTAAATGCAGTTTAAACAATTCTTCCTCTACTCCTTGTGTTATTTCAGGGGTATTGAGAGCATGTTCTGAAAGCACTCTGTTAGTGTTTCTGCTTGAATGGTCATAATCTACAGAAGCATTTGTTTTAGTTCTTAAGTCTCCTAGGTAATTAATTAGAAAGCACTTTAACTCTGTGTTTGATTTTATGGAAATACCCCATTTTCATTCTTTCCCTAAACATACACTAAGCACCATGCTGCAAGGTGAGAATACAAGCATGGGCCGGACTTGTCAATGTGAAGCTTCAGAAGAAGAAAAAATTCTGTAAATGGACACTCACCATGCCATTAATGTGCTTCTGTAGTGGAGAGGTTGGTGAGAATGTGCACAGAGCAGTCATAGGCTTAATGGTTGAATACTTCAACCAAATCTTGGTTGAATAATTTGACCAAATCTTCCCAGTGGAATTGCCACCAAGACTGAGCTTTAAACATGTAGAAATTAGAGATGAATAGATTTTGAATTTTGTGTCAGTTCTGATTTTGTCCATGGAGCTGAGTGTGGAATGAATATAATTTGTCCTCTTTTTTTTTTTTTTAATTTTATTTATTTATTTGACAGAGAGAGATCAAGATCACAAGTAGGCAGAGAGGCAAGCAGAGAGAGGGGGAAGCAGGCTCCTCGCTGACCAGGGAGCCTGATGTGGGGCTTGATCCCAGGACCCTGAGATCATGACCTGAGCCAAAGGCAGGGGCTTAACCCACTTAGCCACCCAGGTGCCCTTAAAATTTGTCCTCTTGAAGAAAGATGAGCCAAGAAATTTTAAGTGAGCAATGTAGCTCATTTTTTTAAAAAAAATTATTTATTTATTTATTTGTCAGAAAGAGAGAGAACACAAGCAGGCAGGGTGTCAGGTAGAGGTAGAGAGAGAAGCAGGCTCCCTGCTGAGCAAGGACTCCAATGTAGGACTAGATCCCGGGACCCTGGGATCAGGACCCGAACTGAAAGTAGCAGCTTAACCAACTGAGCCACCCAGGTGTCCCCAGTGTGGCTCATTTTATAAACTAACTGGTTCTTCCACTCTTTTGCTATTTGATTATGCATGTGTGTGTAACCAGTGGTGAATGATAAGTCACAGATGTATATTTTTATAACACACAAAAGATTTTAGATTTGTCCTTTTGTATATTAATATTCTTTCTCCCTTCTGTCAGTCATTTACTAAATAAAATAAATGGTTTAAAGAAATTCACGTTCAACAAACTATTCTTTTTTAAAAATATTTTGTGTATTTCTTTTAGAGGGAGAATGAGATTTGGGGCAGGGGCAGAGGAAGAGGGAGAGAGAATCTCAAGCAGACTCTGTGTTGAGCATGGTGCTTGACATGGGGCTTGATTCCATGTTCCTGAGATCATGACCTGAACTGAAACCAAGAGTGGGTTGCTTAACCCACTGAGCCACCCCTCAACAAACTATATTTAAGTGTAGTTTCTTTCACTTATTTCTAAGTATGTGATCCTTACTAATTCATGATAAATGTTAATTTGTTCCTAATACCATATGAATTTAAGATAACATGAAAGAGTATGATAATATTTTGAAATAGTTAAATAGTTAAATGTTTTTAAATAGTTAAATGAATTTAGGATAACATGAAAGAGCATGATAATACTTCAAAGTAGTTAAATATTAGGTCTTTATACTATTTTAAAATCTCCATAAAATCAAGGTTACTTTCTATAATGTTTACTTTGTGTACTATTTATCTGAATCAAGCAGAATGAGGAATATAACATTTATTATACTATTCAAAAATTACAGAACTCAAGGAGCACCTGGGCAACTCAGTTAAGTGTCCAACTCTTGATTTCAGCTCAGGTCATGATCTCAGGGTTGTGAGATCATGTCGCTCTCGGTCCGCAAGAACGACACGGAGACACGCGTGGAGGCAAACTTCTTTAATGGTTTCTTTTTATCTTCTTCCCCCTCTGGCGCAGCACAGCACGCAGCTCCCGCTGCCCCGCTCGGGGGTCGCCCCTCGGCGGGCGCCGCTGCCATGGTCCGGGCTCCAGCCCCCTCCGGCCCTCCCGGCGGGCCCGCCCCTCTACAAGTACATTCAAGCATATATACACCGGCAGCTTAGCCCGCCGAGCCAATCACCGCAGTGCTCATGCACCTCCCGCGTGAGTGGACCTAAATGAACAGCCAATCATATTCAGTCCCTTACAGCTCTTATAGTAGGCCTCCTGTACTGGCTCCCGACAAGATCAAGCCCTGTGTTGGGCTCCATGCTGGGCAAGGAGCCTGCTTAAGATGCTCTCTCTTCCTCTACCTCTACACTTTCTCTAAAATAAATAAATAAATAAAAATAAAAATTATAGAACTCAAAATAGTTAAAATTGTAACTAGTAATAAAGACAGTCCTTCTAAGAGATGTGGAGGTGAAGGTCCAGAAGACATGAGTCTAGTCATAGGACTGATAGGAGGGAAAGCAGGAGACTAGACCTTGCTTATTTTCATTTTGATGTCCTTCACCATGATCTCATCAAATGTCTCATTTAATACAATAATTCAGGATTATTAAATCAAGATAAAAACAAGACTGAGCCACATTCTTGCACAATTCCCTTCAGTAAAAGGAACTTCTTCCAGTAGTGTTAAAGAACTTACCAAAATTTTAATTTATATTTCTTTTTTTTTTTTTTTTAAAGATTTTATTTATTTATTTGACAGAGAGAAATCACAAGTAGGTAGAGAGGCAGGCAGAGAGAGAGAGGAGGAAGCAGGCTCCCTGCCGAGCAGAGAGCCCGATGCGGGACTCGATCCCAGGACCCTGAGATCATGACCTGAGCCGAAGGCAGCGGCTTAACCACTGAGCCACCCAGGCGCCCTTAATTTATATTTCTAATTAATTATTCCCTAAGTTTCCAGGAAAATGTGGCTGAAGGAAGAAAACCCCACCTTCCCAAGACCATACATGTTTTTTTCATTCTGAAATGCCTCAGAGAAAGAAGACAATGTAAAAGAAGCTGTTTGGAAATGGAAAAATTTGCATCCTGAGAGATGAATGTGTGTGTGTTCGTGTGTATGTGCGTATGGGTATGCGTGTGTGTGTGTGTGTGTGTGTTTGTGTACATGTATTCTTCATCCAGGTTGTCCAATTTATCTGTCTCCATCTAGGATATATTTCTCAGACTGTTCTGAAATCTAGATAACTGCTTTTATCTAATGATACTACTCTTTGATGCTGGGGATAAGATTTCTACTCTTCAAAGAACAGATTAAGTTATTCACTCAACAATACTTGTTTACTCAATGCATATCCATTCACTCAGCAAATATTAAGTACCTTCTCTATGTGTGGCCTTTCAAGAGCTTCTATTCTAATATGGGGATTCAGATAGCACAGACTGAATATAATAACTAAGTAAATTGTACTTTGTATTAAACAAGTGCTAAGGAAGAATGTAAACATAGAAGACAGTAAGAGTATGGATATAGGCAGAATGGCCTATCTTGACCTCTGTGCCACACGTTCTTGTATGAGGGTTTTGCACATGTTATCTGATTTATTCCAGGCAACAACCCTGCTAACATAGAAACATAAGCAGTAAGAAGCTAATGATTAGGTCACACAACTAGTAAGGGAAAACGCCAAATTAAAATGTGGTATTCTTGCCTCTAAGAACTCGTGGCCTCTGTGGTAGAGATTGGATTTGGGGAAATCAGGTATACAGAGACCCACAGAATACAGTGGGATAAATGGTGGAAGGCGGATTCAGAGAGCAGTTGTTGGCCTGCGAGCCAAATCTGGCCTGCCTCTTATCATAAATAAAATTTTATTGGAACTCAGCTGGATTGTTTCTTAAGCCACAAACTTGGTGGCTTAAAATAGCACACATTTATTCTCCTCCAATTCTGATGTTAGAAGGGCAAAATCAGTTTCACAAGGACAAAATCAAGGAGACCTATATGGAAGCTCTAGGGGAGTTTCCCTTTCTATGTCGTTCCCATCTTTCAAGCATGCATTCCTTGTGTTGTGGCCCCTTTCTCCATTTTTGAAGCCAGCAGCATAGCATCTTGCTTCAGTTGTCACATTGCCTTCTGTCTCTGCGTTTAAATGTCCCTCTGCCTCCCTTTTTTAAGGAGACTTGTGATTACATTTAAGGCCCACTCAGACAATACCATATTATCTCCTTGTTTCAAGACCCTTGGTTTCATCACATTTACCAAATCCCATTTGCCACATATTGTAACTTCCACAGGTTCCAGAGATTAGGACCTGGATATCTCTGGGAACCACACCAGACATACTCATCTGTTAGTTTGTTGCTTTTGGCTGCTTTCTTGCCACAGCAGCAGAATTAAATAATTTTCAACAGAGGATATATGACTTAAAACATTTACATGTGGCCTTTTACAGGGCAAGTTTGCATTCCCTTGCTACAAAAGAGAAGCACCTGCGTCAAGGAAAAGAGGCTTTCTGACATCAGAAACCACTGCTCTTTGGCAGGGAAATGAAAGAAGTTAAAGATCAATCACATCAAAATTAGAGTAAATCCAAATTCTCCTCACCCTCATACAAACATGGGGTCTTCAAGCAGCAGGAAGATTTTCTTCTGCTGGTTCTCATGACTAAAATCTTTATTCTAACTCCCTGGAGAAAATATCCTTTCAGGATTAAAAGCAAAACACTAGCTTAGAGTCAGTGGAGTAAAAACTAATCTGTACTGATAGTATGCACCAGCATAGTTTCCCAATGACATTTTGTTAAGCAATGAAGTATCCAGGGAAGTGAAGCCCACACTTAAACTAAAATATTTCAGTTTTTTTTTTTTAAACTAGCAGTTTGGACCCACATCATGTCAGTCATGTTATTGTACAAATGGAAATTTAAATTTCAGGTTTACGTAATGTTTACACTGCAAATATCACCCTGAGTGCTGTAAGGGTACACAAGACATCTGGGAATGCAGTGCAGCTTCGAAAACTATAGTTTTCATAGCATCACAGCAATGATTTTAGTAAATATATAATTATAAGCGACCCAAATTTGCAAATACTGGCAAACACGTGCAATCTTTTCGACGAAAGAAAATTGCTCCTGTGGCCAAGTTTTGTGTAGAATTCCAACATTTGTTAAGATCTTTGAATGGTAGGCCTATCGCAGAGAGAACATAAACCATCTCTTTATGTTTGGAACTGTGTTCATTCATTAACCCCTCAGGTTTGGATTTTTTGCATCCTTATTTTTCAGTTAATGATACCTTAGGGGTAGTAATAACCAATACTTATATAGATCTTCTCATGGGTCAGGCAACAATGCAAGTGTTACATTCACATCAAGGCATTTAATTCTTTCAACTGAAACTGTTATTACCCCTTTACAGAGGTAAAAGTTGAAGAACAGAGCGACTAAGCAGCTTAACTAAGATTGTACCACTAAATAACAAAAAATAAAAATTTGAATCCAAGAATACAAAAGCTATCCTTTTAACCACTACCCTGGGCTCCCTCTCACATATACATTTATGCCAAGGAGCTCTTGATCTCTGAAATATGCCGGGGACAGTAAATAGATCAGTAAGACAGCAGTCCTGCTAGACCAGAAGAATTTTTTTTCTAGAAGTTTATGAAAGATTTCTAACGAAGGGTTAAGCATTTATTATCATATACCAATATACCTAAAGCTCATTTTAGATTCATCTTGTTAACTTTAGGCTTTTGCTAATCAGCGCTTTACCTTGGCGGCGTATTAGAATGTTGGTGGGCTAATAAAAATACCAGTCCTTGGCACCATCCCACGCCAAATACATCAGATTCTGGAGATGGCTGCTGGAGTATAGGTATTTACTGAGTGCTCTCTGGGTGATGCTAGCAGGAGATCTGGGTTGAGGACACAGTCTGGTCCCCTATATACCTCACAGAGGTAGTGCCGAGGTTTCAAATACTTCACCATAAATCACAGCATTAGGTGTTAAAGATGAGAACATTTTCAACTACCTCATTGTTAATCAAGACTGAGAAACAGGGTGCATTTGGATAAATGCTTATACATTTTGGATTCAGTCTCTGAGTGTTTTTTGATGCTTTCAGGATTTTCCAGAGCCAGCATTCTGAGACTTCTCACATAGCTTCTGCATCAGAGAACTAGCTCCATGGAGAGAGATGGGAGGAATTCTTCTCGGGTGTACATTCCAAACCTTGCAATGCCCGCCGGCCCAGAAGTAGAAGGGAATATGTGTGTGGCTATCCCACTGGAGTCTGCTGTAATGCAGCATGCTGAATAGTAACAAGCTGGTGCATGTGTCCCAAGGAACACAAGTAAATTTAATGTCACTGTATTAATAAATTCTAGGAGAAAGACACTCTAGGAGGTGTTATTTGATACTATGTTTTTTCATCATTTCTAATAATGAATCATAGAGCCTTGTTGTGGCTGGCTGGCTGGCTGGTTATCTATGTAAATTCCCGAGGTGTTCCTTGCCTTTGTCCTTGGAGATGCCCTAAAGTGGATAGTTTCATTTGACAGCATCCTGGACTGTTGAGGGAACCAAGATAAAGAGTTGACAAGATGATCTAATAGACCTTTTATGGTTCCTTCTTCTTTTATTGGGTGAAAATAGTAAGCATGCATTCAGAAACGGACTCTGACCTTCAATGGGTGAATAGAAGATGCCCGTATTTGTGCACACTTACTCTAAATACCCTTTCATGCATGAATTTCCATCATTGTGGGCCAGTAGAAAAATCAAAGAATGGCAGAAATGCTGGGACTCTAGCCAGAAGTTAAATGTGGCCATAATAGCTCATGGGAATGAGAGACCATTGGTCACTGTAGAGTTCTTTAAATGGGAAGCTGGGTTGGGGCCAATAAGTGTCTCTTCCAGACTTACTTCATCTCTCAATACCTATTTTTTTTTTTTTTTTAACTTTGCCTCCTTTGGAATGGAACACTGGCAACCACTTCTTTCTGGTCATCAGAGACTCTGGTATTTTTTAGAATACAAGGGTCATCACTATAATTGGGACAACATTAATTTTAAATCAGAGTGGGCACATATCAAGGTCATGTCTTGACATTTTGATATGTGCATAGTTAGATGCTGCTTGACTTTTTTCTTATGACTCTGAGTCGAGGATGGGGTCAAGATGGTTTCTTGTAAAGTTTCTAAATGGTGGGATACACATAAGATTATGTGGAAAGAATATGTGATGCACAGTTGTAGCCTTGTAGTGGTTCCTGAGGGCTAGACAGTCCAACAAAGCGGCCTTGTGTGGTAGTGCTTGGCATGAAGGACACCTGGTGCAGTTCTATTTTTCTTTCGCATCACATGCCTTCAGTTTCTAGTCTTCTCTTAACAAGCTTATGGCAGCTTTTGATTGTATATTGACTTCGGCCAGGTGTCCCAATTCCCTTCTCTATTCATTTGCTGAGATCTTTCCTGCCATCTGAAACACTTGCCACTTCCTCTGCTAATTTGTGCTTCTTCAAGATGATGGAAGTGATCACCAAATCTACCATTTCAAGTGTTATTCATATCTGATCACTTCTTTACATTTGCTGGGATGTATACTCTAAGATTTGATGTACAGTTTTGGAAATGATAGGCCATGTTATGTATATTTCTTCACAACCAAGTTTCAGTGTCTTCAGAGCAGTTCTATTGACTTCCAACCCTTTTTCTCTCCTCCTCCGTACAATGTGAATGCCACCTAATTCAGGATGACAGACTAATTGCTTGGTGAATGAATCTGACATGCTTAGTGAATTTTTAGTATTTTACGGAGAATGATAGCAATGGAAGCAGAATATGGAGATGCATTGATATTTATGCAAATTATGTGTAAATCTATTGCATGTAGTCTAAACGAATAAGAGAACATTCTGAAGAAACTTATTGTGCTTTGAGCCCAAATAGGCCTTGTTAAATCTCACAGTTGCTTGTTTTAGAGTACTCTTCCCACCCCACCCCCTTTTTTTTTTTTAAGATTTTATTTATTTATTTGAGAGAGAGAGAGAATGAGAGAGCATACGCAGCGGGGAGAGGGGGGTTAAGGAGGAGAAGCAGACTCCCTGCTGAGCCCTAGGCAGGGCTCCATTCCTGAGATAATGACCTGAACCCTAGGCAGCCCCTTAATCAGCTGAGCCACCCAGGTGCCTCCTAGAATACTTCTAATTGTATTCATTCAATGATTATGTATCACTGAATGAAAACTGAAGTGAAATCACAAGCTCAGAGATTGTTATTAGAAGATAATAAAGAAAAATGTTAGGCACAAATTCATCAGTCTTCCTAAAACCTTAGTAAGATCATTTTTGAGACCTTAAAAATTGATGGCATTACTTTAAAGGCACCTTTAGACTTTGATTTTAATTTCTATAGGTAATTTTGGAAAGACACTGAGGAAAAGTTGTGATTGAGGCAAGAATTTTTCTAAAATTTATTTTTAGTCACATTAAACCCTCCCCCTAACTTAAGAAACAGTTTCTTGCTTTTTTTTTTCTTAAGATTTTACTTATCTATTTATTTGAGAGAGAAGGAGAGAGAGTGTGAGAGAAAGAGCATGAGTTTGAGCAAGAGGGAGCGGGAGTGGAAAGTAGGTCTAGCAGACTCCGCTCTGAGTACCAGTGCTGGAGCCCAAGGTGGGGCTTGATCTTATGACCCTAAGATCATGACCTGATCTGAAACCAAGAGTCAGATGCTTAACTGATTGAGTCACCAGGGTGCCCCCAGTTTCTTCCTTCTGTGTGTTCAGTCATGTTTAGTAACTTTCAAAAATGCCAAATTTGAGAAAATGAGAATTAAATACCAACTCCATAGTCTCAGAGAATTACTATGTCTTCCTCCCCAAATCACACTCTCTTTCTGGGAGTAGCTATGATGAATTTAGTACCTAAGCCAGTATCTGTTCAACAGGCTTCTGTGTAACTTTTTAGAGGGAATTGAAAATCTCTCTTAAAATACAGCTTAATTCTCTTATCTTTGTTCAGTAATTAAAGTGACCAGTTTGTGTGTTATTTTTATCCAAAAGTATCTTTTTTTAATAATTTAAATATATTGCAAAAATGGAGAAACGAAGTCTTTTAAAATAAGATACCCTGAGGAGAAGAATTGGTTATTGTGGAACTAATGAGCTCATTCATTCTTGATCTTTTACCTAGAAGAGAATCTGAGAACTATAATGCATTACATTAGCATATGTGTTTATGTAACCTAATTTTATTGGGTACTTGAAACCCATATTTGTACATGCAAATAGAGCCCCAGACATGCAAATATATTTGACTTCACTATGAAAATATTTACTTGTGCATACAAACAATGAGATTTCCTACTCATAAGCTACACAGCCACTTACTTTCAAGTTAATATAAGAATCTCTCTCTAATATACAGAAGAAATTAAATGTCCATATCTAATAAACATATTTAAAAATAGCCCTTTAAACCAGACTTCTAATTATGTTAAATGCCAAAAAACAAAAACAAAAAAATCACTCTGGGCAACATACCTAAGGAGGATAAATACAATTATACAGTTTTCAAACTAATAGAATAATTTAGCATTTATAAATGGATTAGACTAAGAAAATATAATATTTATAATATTAATAAATGCTATTACAACATTGCGAAAGAAAACGTAACTGGCTAGGGTAAAACAAAGATATCAAAACTATATTTCTCATAATTCTTCCTGTTTTCTACCAGTTGGGAGAAGATGTCATACTTCAATCTGTTCCAAAATATAGCCTCTTTAAACTGACAGGGATGGGGGGGGGTCTTACTACTCTGAAAGGTAATCTAATATAATGTGGTTGAACTCATTTAGATGATTGTACTACTTTTGTGGCTAATATTGCTTATCAGGAAAATGCCCACTTTTGTATAATTAGCTTTCAACAGTGAAGTGACCTGAGATGGACCTTGATTTTTTTTTTTTTCCCAGTTGACTCAGTAATATCTTTCAGTGATTCTATGTGGTTTGGGAAGAAAGTTTTTTCTGAGACCATTATGTCAAGGATCAATATGCATTTGCCATCAGAGTTCTCAGACTTTCACAACTTTAATTTGGTCTCCCCTTTTGCATCTGAATTCATTCCTATACTGACCTTCCACTAGAAAGAAAGGAGAAATGCTACCATATAAGTACTAGATAGAGGATCTGAGTAGAAGAAGAAGAAGACATAGAGATGGCCAACAGACATATGAAAAGATGCCTAACATTACTAATCATTAGGGAAAAGCAAATCAAAACCTCAATGAAATGTCACCTTATACCCATAAGAATGACTAAAAGTGTTTGTGAGGATGTGGAGAAAAAGGAACTCTAGTGTACTATTCTGAGGAAGGTAAATTGAAGCAGCCACAGTGGAAAATAGTATGGAGGTTCCTCAAAAGATGAAAAATAGAAATACTGTATGATCGAATAATTCTACTACTGGTTATTCAAAAAAACAAAAACACTAATTTGAAAATATATATGCACATCTATGTTTTTGCAGTGTTATTTAAAATAACCAAGATACAGAAGCAATCTGAGTCCATCAATGGGTAAATGGATAAAGATGAGGTATATACATACACAATGGAATATTACTCAGACGTAAAAAAATGAGATCTTGCCATTTTTAACACTATGGATTGTTGTTGTGCTAAGTGAAATAAGTCAGACTGAAAAAGACAAATACCCAAATACCATATGATTTCACTCATATGTAGAATCTAAAAAATAAGACCAAATGAATAAACAAAAAGCAAAATCAGATCTATTAATAAAGATAAAAAAAAGTGATGATTTTCCTCTTGAAGGGAGCTGGGGAGATGAGCAAAATGGGTGAAGGTGAGAGGGAGGTTCAGGCTTACAATTATGGAATGAACAAGTCACAGAAATAGAAGGGACAGCAAGAGGAATACAGTCAATGATATTATAATAGCCCTGTATGATGACAGATGGTAGTGACACTTGTGGTGAACACTTAGCATAACTTACAAAGATATTGGATCACTAGGTTGCTCACCTTAGACTAATGTAATGTTATATGTCAACTATACTCACAAATTATCAATAAAAAAGAAGTATGGATGGAGGACAGATGGAAAGAAGGAAGGAATGAAGGAAGGAGGAAAGGAAGGAGGAAGGCAGACAGACAGACATGATGACTGGTTATCATGGAGGAATGGGGGAATGTCATGGCAGAAGGGACTCTGAACTGGATGTCCTGAATGCTGTTTTCTATTCTGCTGTATATAAGCAGGTTATTGAACTCTTAGAATCTTAATTTTGTAAAGGGAAGACGTTCTCTTCTTTTAGATTGGCTAAATTGTTTATTTAGGAGTCAACTTTCTGGAGCACCAGGGTAGCTGAGTCCGTTGGGCACTCAACTCCTGGTTTCATCTTGGGTCATGGAATTGAGCCCCAGGGCAGACTTCTCACTCAGTGAGGAGTCTGCTTGAAGATTCTTTCCCTCTGCCCCTCCCCCAACTCACATGAGCACCTCTCTCTTTAAAATAAATAAATAAATAAATCTTTAAACTGTTAAAAAAAAAACAGTCAACTTTGCAAGATTATGTGGTAAGAGGGAGGGCTCACAAATTTACTAGATTGGTATATATTTGAACAAAATCTTATTTTTCTTAATTTACTGTAACTGACCTGATTTTCCTCATTAACAGCTGCATTATTGTCAGAGGAGCCTGAATTGCAACTTGGAATTAATAGTATCATAGCCCCTTCCAGTTTATATACCTTTGGATGCATCAGCCTTCTTTGAGTGAGGGCTCAGTAGTTCAGATTTTCTTCTTTCCCCTTCCTCCTCCTTTCCCCTTCCTCTCCATGTGTGTGTGGGCAGGGAGAACATAAGTGGTAGTGTTCTCTGATCTACAAGATGTCCCCTGAATCCTACTGGTCTCTGCTGATTAGGGGCTTTTCTTGTCTCTTCCTTGAGCCAAAGACCAGTAAAGTAGTTCTTATCCTATTTGCTATGTGGTCAGCATTCTTGTCCCCACTACTGAAATTCATAGTTGTAGACATTTGCCAGTAGTAGTGACATTTTTTGCATATTATGGCTTTTCCAGCCAAAGTCCCTTAAGACTTCTGCTTGTTTAGTTTCTCTGTGCTTTGTTACATGGAAGCTACTATGTGCCATTTATTCTGTGGGGATAAGGAGGGGCCCTTGGAATTATTGTTCTCATTATCTCTCTCAGCTAAACCTGGAATACTACTTGAAGTCTCTCCAAGGTACAATCCTCCCAATGATACTGGGTTCTCTCCACACTGAGCTTGGGTTTCTTTTACATTCTTGCTTCTGTCTACCCTCTGTCTTCACACCAGAAGGAAGAAATTGAGGACTTTTACCCCTAACTCCCCTCTTTTTCTTCCTTTTGAGTTTTTCATATTTTCTTACTATCTATAAAATTCTTTCCCTTGATAGATTTTGTCTGTATTTTGACAACCATCAGACATATACTGATCTCTGGATCAAATCTGGAGTCTGAAGGATTTGTATGGGTATGGAGTGATGAGGTATAACTATTACCTTAAGGAGAGTAATGCAAAAATCATTTTACAAAAGTGAAAGAGGAAGAAGAAACAGGAGAAGGTGGAAGAAAAAGGAGAAGGAGGAAAAAGAATAGTTGAGATTTGAAATCAGGACAACTCCCTGCCACCGCAAGGAAAACTATATTAAAACTAGTGTTTTATTTTAAACCATCTCATAGAATTTCTTCTTATATTCAAGCAGTGAATAGTAGTCATTTGAAAGAATGTATAGTTAGCATAGATCAACATTTAACTGTGTACACAATTGTTTTATGTCTTTCTTTGTAATACTCATCAAGTCCCTTCTTCATGATAAAGTTTTACTCCTTTAGAACAGAACCACAACAGCAATAAAATGCTTCTTTGGAACAGTGCTGATGCATGTGGATCAAACCAGTTATGGTAGATTGTATTTCCCATATGCTCTTACAGAATTTTATCTCTCCTAATAAAGAGGTAGAGTTTATTTCCCATTCCCTTAAATCTTGGTGGTACTTGTGACTACATTGGTAAGCAGAATGCAGTGAATATGGCCTTGTATAACTTCTAAGGCCTCTACCAGTTGTCTCCTAGGACACTCATCTCTGAAGCCCAGCCACCATTTTGTGAGGAAGCACATTAGCTGAGAGTTGGTTTTCTTATTGGCAGCCCCAGGTAAGAGCTCAACACATAGCCAACATCAGCTGTCAGACTTTGAGTGAGCAAACTTTCACATGATTCTAAGCTCTAGCTTTGAAGCCATTCTAGTTCATTCTTAGTGGAACAAAGACAAAATAGTCCCTCCAAGTGCTAACCAAATATAGATTCCTAGGCAAAAGAAATATGGTTTAGGAAGCTACTCTATTTTTGGCTCAGTCCAATTAAATTGAAGAGAAGAGGTGAGAATTGTGATCTAATAATTAATTAAAATTAATTATTAAATTAAATTATTAAATTAAATTAAAATAATTGTACCCCAAGCACAACATAGTACTAAATAAACACACAGAGAATGGTTTATGACCTCAGGTAAGAATGGAAATATGGAAGATCTGTAGCTTTCTGTGATAGCATTCCCTAAGCTTAGAGACAATTTTATTTATTTGTTTGTTTGTTTATTTATTTATTTTTAATTTTTTTTCATCATAACAGTATTCATTGTTTTTGCACCAAACCCATGCAATACGTGTCTTCCTTAATACCCATCACCTGGCTCCCCCAACCTCCCACCCCCTGCCTCTTCAAAACCCTCAGGTTGTTTTTCAGAGTCCACAGTCTCTCATGGTTCACCTCCCCTTCCAGTTTTCCTCAACTCCCTTCTCCTCTCCATCTCCCCATGTCCTCCATGTTATTTGTTATGCTCCACAAATAAGTGAAACCATATGATAATTGACTCTCTCTGCTTGACTTATTTCACTCAAGATAATCTCTTCCAGTCCCGTCCATGTTGCTATAAAAGTTGAGTATTCATCCTTTCTGATGGAGGCATAATACTCCATAGTGTACATGGACCACATCTTCCTTATCAATTCGTCCGTTGAAGGGCATCTTGGTTCTTTCCACAGTTTGTGACCGTGCCATTGCTGCTATAAACATTGGGATACAGATGGCCCTTCTTTTCACTACATCTGTATCTTTGGGGTAAATACCCAGTAGTGCAATTGCAGGGTCATAGGGAGGCTCTATTTTTAATTTCTTGAGGAATCTCCACTCTGTTCTCCAAAATAGCTGCACCAACTTGCATTCCCACCAACAGTATAAGAGGGTTCCCCTTTCTCCACATCCTCTCCAACACACGTTGTTTCCTGTCTTGCTAATTTTGGTCATTCTAACTGGTGTAAGGTGGTAGCTCAAGGTGTTTTTAATTTGAATCTCCCTGATGGCTAGTGATGATGAACATTTTTTCATGTGTCTGATAGCCATTTGTATGTCTTTATTGGAGAAGTGTCTGTTCATATCTTCTGCCCATTTTTTGATATGATTATCTGTTTTGTGTGTGTTGAGTTTGAGAAATTCTTTGTAGATCCTGGATATCAATCTTTTGTTCGTACTGTCATTTGAAAATATCCTATTCTCCTGAAGCTGTTTCAAAAAACTGAAGCAGAAGGAAAACTTCCAGACTTTTTTTATGAAGCCAGTATTACCCTGATCCCCAAACCAGGCAAAGACTACACCAAAAAGGAGAATTTCAGACTAATATCACTGATGAATATGGATGCTAAGATTCTCAACAAGATCCTGGCAAACAGGATCCAACATCACATTAAAAAGATTATCTACCATGACCAGGTGGGATTCATCCCTGCGTTACAAGGATGGTTCAACATTCGCAAATCAATCAATGTGATAGAACAAATCAATAAGAGAAGAGAGAAGAACTACATGGTCCTCTCAATTGATGCAGAAAAAGCATTTGACAAAATCTAGCATCCATTCCTGATTAAAACACTTCAAAGTATAGTGATAGAAGGAACATTCCTGAACTTCATAAAATCTATCTATGAAAGACCCACAGCAAATATCATCATCAATGGGAAAAAGCTCACAGCCTTCCCGTTGAGATCAGGAACACGAGAAGGATGCCCACTCTCCCCACTCTTGCTCAACATAGTGTTAGAAGTCCTAGCAACAGCAATCAGACAACAAAGAGAAATAAAAGGTATTTTTTTTAAATTTTTTTTTTTTTTTTTGGACAGACAGAGAGAGATACCAAGTAGACAGAGAGGCAGGCTGAGAGGGGGAAGCAGGCTCCTTGCTGAGCAGAGAACCCCCACCCCGCTGAGGTGGGACTCGATCCCAGGACCCTGGGATCATGACCTGAGATGTAAGGCAGAGGCTTTAACCCACTGAGCCACCCAGGTGCCCCACTTAGAGACAATATAAGATGAAATTAACCTGCTAACTCATTAACCCACATTTTATAACTGGGGCTGAGTTCTAAAGATTAAAATATAATTTAATACAATATATATTTTAAAGATTATAATATAATATAAATATTATAATATATTATAATAATATAATATAATACAATATAATATAGTATATTACGTAATTTATATAACACATTCAGTTGGATAGAAGTACATTTGAAACTACAGCTTCCATATTCCTGTGTACTTCACTTTGCTCTTTGCTGTGGTCCTTGAAAGCCTTATGGTTGTGATGACTGACTAACCTCACCAACTCTCAGGTGAACTCAGACATATTACACCTAAAAACACTGTCTTTTCTACCACTACTATTTCCACTAGTAAAAAATTATACTGTCTCCTGTTCAAAACAAAGTAAATATCAAAAGATTTAAGAAAGAGAAACCTATCAAAGCAGCAAAAGCTTTTATAATTTGTTGGTTCTCTTTCTTTAGCTTTTCCATTAATTTTAGGATTCCTCTACATGTGTCTTTAGGAACATCATTTGTTTTGTCTTGTTATTGCAGAAAAAACAAAATTTATTGGCATTTTGTTGCCCATTATATAGAGAATGATAACCCCCTTTTGGAATTACTCTAAGGTTGAGAATGTTTGGAAGAAACCAGCTTGTGGAGAAAGTCAGACAGGAGTATAGGCAGAGAAGATAGAGTCATGAGGTTATGTTGTTGTATTTGGCCATTTGAATTAGAATGTGAGTCTGTAAAATCTAAACCTATTTTAGAATTCAACCAATTTGAAGTAAAGGAAAAATAAAAAGTTCTCTTTTTTCTTTTTTCTTCTAGGCAATCCACATAAATAGTAAATAAAAAGTAAAGACTAACCATGGTTGGCCTCAGCCAAGTACGCAGATCTCAAATTATTTCTAACATCTTTAGGGGTTTAGGCCAGTGCCTTCTACTTGATCCCAGAAGGACTTTACTTTGACACCTCTATTACCTTATGGTGTCCATGGTTGTTTCTCTCTCTTTGATGGTGAAACTGATCACCAGTTTCTTGGCTTGATCACATATCTTTTTTTTTTTCCAATGATTGACAGCTAAGAACAATGATAACAAATAATGTCTGTGCATTTCTATTTTTTCCCTAAGTAGTTTCATCTGGTGTCATGGCTTTAATTAAATACTATCTAAAAATTGATGACTCTAAAGTGTATATTTAAGTTTTAACTACTCCCCTGGGATGAAATCAAAATACCCACTCGCCTGCATGTTGGTTATTTACTAAAATGCTAAAATAATCTGTTTGAAATAAAACATTGCAGTAAATGAGCAAATTCTCTCTCTTATATAATGTCTAGAAGTATGAATGCCAATTATCAGGTATAAAATGATATTACATTTTTCCTTCCATAAAACAATTAAAATGTTGGTCTGATATTTTTCTTTCACAATAACACAAAAAATGTGGCAATAATTATTATCCAAAGCTGTTATGCATCACAGATTGGACTTATTCTTTGTTTCATTTTGTTTCCTGTTTTCCTGTCATTATTTGAACCAGACTTTATAACTAATTATAAGAAGAAACATCCACAAACTAAATCCAACTCCCGTTAATGGAATGGATTTACCTGACACAAAATAAACACAAAAAGAATCATTTGTTCCCAGATACCACAAACTTGTAGAGTTCTTGCACTGAAAAGTTATTTTTATCTATCAACCTCTTCAACACCAGCTTCATCTGCTCACATGTTTTTTCTTTCGTTTTGCAAACTGACTTCATTTTAAAACCAGACTTAGAAATGTAGTATTAAAACCATTAGAATAGAACAAATCTCCTTAAGAAAATAAGATGTAAAAGGCAGAAAAATTACAAGCAAGAAAATACTTGGAAAAGAACAAACATGGAAAAGAAGATTGGTAGATAGCAATAAAGCTTTCCCAGCGTTGTCAAGGGAACATTTGAGGGACAAAAACAGGCATTTTAAGTCCCCAGCAGTTGAAGTCACCCCAGGGCTACCTAGGAACTCAATAATACACATCACATCATTATTAAAACAATAAGAATAATATAATAACTGATTATAATAGTAATATATCAACAACCACTTAAACGAGGACAAAAAATATGTTGAACATATATAGCATGTTATCAAAATTTGTCAGTAAACTCTTAAAGACAGATATTATGTACATTTTACAAATAAGAAACTATATTCTCTCACTTTCTCTCTCTCTCCTCCTCAGAGTGACTCTCACAACCATCTAGTTTTGTCCAGCCCAATAAATATTTATCACATGCTTATGATAGAACACAATAAAAGATGACACACTACTTTTCTTTTAAAAGACTTGCAGTTTAGAGTGACAGAATAGCAAAGAAAGAGTAAAAGAAAAAAAGAAGGGAGAAAGGGAGAGAGAGAGAGAGAGAGGAGAAGGGAAGGGAAAGGATGGGAAAGAAAGGAAGATTTAAAAGACTTAAATTTGGAAACTTTATCATTGTGATAAAAACCCATTTACAAGGTAAAACTACAGCTCATGTAAGGCATGATCAGAGGTTGGGTTGGGTTGGGTTGGGTTCGTTGGGAGGTTTGGTTCAGGGACATTTGAGAAGTGACAATTGAGAATATTAGTAATTGAATTGTGACTAACCCTTAACAAGTAACTGAAGATGATAACTTTTCCTTCCATTGTTTATATTTCTTAGCACCACATCTGAGCAGTTCTGTGCGGTTCATCAGAGCCAGTGAGTAAATCAAACACTTGGCCAGCTATTCCTAGGTCACCATAATTATTCTTAGCTACTTTGAGACTTGAGTAATGTTGGAAGGCAGGGACCACTCAAAGGGAAAGAGAATCCTCAATGATGGTTCTCCCAAAGACTTTGACTTCAATGGCCTTTGCCCTAGTGACAACCCCTCGACACAAATGCATTGGTGGCTATGTTCTGGCTCCTTGCCTTTCCCTGTTCTATCATGGAATTCTCCCCTCAAATCATGATGAGCTTACCAGCCCTGGAGTCATTTCTTTACTGTACTGTAATTGCCATGTAGTGTAATTCCTTCATCCCCTTTTAAAGGATTTTAATATTGAAGGCTTATTTTCTCTTCTTTTTCTGGCCAAGTTTCTTTCCATTGCTTTCAGCTTTATTGTCTTTAGAAATCTTTTAAATTCTGTGACAGAGCGCTAGAGGAAATGAGGCAAGAAGTTGAGTATATACCACCGGAAACCAGCCCAAAGTTAATGCCGACACCATTTCTCTAGAGTGGACGTCTGATTTTACAGCTTCACCCAAAGCACATGTGATGAAATGTGTTGTGACTGATGGGAAAGGAGAATTCCAGGAACCCAGCTCTCTCTCCATCTGCAAAAGGAGGTGGGAAAAAACTCTCTGTGGGGGCTGGGTGTAATGGGGGCAATGGCTGTATTTCCCAAAGACTCACAGACCCTTGTAAGGGCGCCAAGAGGGCATCCCCATTTCTAGGCTGACTGGCTCCCTGCAGCACAAGCACACAGCTGTCTGTGAATGAGGAGGGGTGGTGAGATGAGAGCAAGTGGCGGAGCAAGGGCAGAAAAGAGGTTATGGCTCAAAGTGTGCTTTGATACTCCATCGGACAGAAAGATCCCAGATTTTATCACTATCTCAGAGGACTCAGTGAACCAAGAAGGTTAGAATAACCTGTGAGTTTTACTGGAAGTTTTAACACACATTATTGAACAAATGTCAATGCATGCTCTTTTGCTCTCTGACTCTGAAGGAAGTGGAGGGAATCCCAAGTCCTTTTATACACAGACAACCGGAAGAAGAGCCTATTGCTTTTGAAACAGAGGCAAATTTTAGTGTCATAGGCTTGCTTGTATCATATAAAGCATGCTAGTTAGCTATCAGTGTGGGATATCCTAATCATCAGGTATATTTTCTTTTCATTAAGGGACAATGATCTCTAACCGAAGTGATGTCTTCTTCCTAAAAGAAGACCAATTGCAAATGTTTTTAGAAATCAATTTCCTTTTATAACAACCACTGTGATCAGGAAATCCTGAATATCTAAATTATATCTCTCCTACAGAGGGTGTAATCTGAACCTTTCTATTTCCATTTTGTCTTCAGGAAAAAGAGAGAATGATAGTTCAGCACTTTAAATAAAAAACCTTCACATAGTTGCTGGAGGTTATTAAACCATTCATCAGCTTGGGTCTTAATCCTAACATGGAACAGTCATTGTATATCCATATGAAATCATAGCTTTGAACACCAGTCAAGAGTCTTAATTTATTATTATTATTATTTTTTTGCTTCTCCACTCTAGCTGTCAGCATTTTCATCTTAGAGTCACAGAATTGGAGGAGAACATGCAATTCCAGAAAAAGCAGGTCCTCTCTGACCCTCCTTCCTCCCACCCCACAAGTTCTCTATTGCAGAGATGAAACAAAACAATAAAACTGATATATGGAAAAAAGGCAACCATCCCAAGATTTGCAGCAACTTTACTCTTAAAGGACACTAGCCTAGGTCTTGCCTGGTAAGTCATGCTTGAGAAACTTAGCCATGAAAGTTGGCAACAAGAATCTGAATTGTTCCCTGAGTGGGAAAGTTTGACTTAGTTCAGAACAAGTTTAAGAAAAAATGTCACCTTTTAAAAAAATTTTTTTTCAGTGAATTGGATTGGTGAAATGTGCTGGATTTGAAGTTCTTATATATGTCTATAATAGACATACTGATCTGAGGACGGCAAAGATGGTGACCTCTGTAGCCTTAAATTGCTATTCATTTGGTTGCAGTGGTCTTGTTACGGCTCACTCTCTGGCTTCTGCTGAACCTATAAATTACACCCCAAAGTCAGTCTAGCAGATGATTTTCAAAAGTCATGAGGGAAGACTAACCTGCCCAATTTGCATTGGTTTATCCCTCATCACCTTCTTACTGGAGTGTTCTGTTCTCTGCCTTTGCCCCATGCTCACCCCCATTGGACTATCCCTGACTTTCTCTTCTAGAACTTTTATAGAGCCTAAACATGATAAAGGACCACCCGAGCATTGCTATACAACCCTAAGTGGTTCCTCTGTGTACTGTATTCCATAAAGAGCAGGTAAAAAGGAAATAGAAGTTTGTTCATTAAGTCATTTTTAGTTCTTTTATCTCTTGGATTTTGAATTGTTTTAACTCTTGTTATATATATAACTGCTAATTTATTTTTTGGTTAATTTATTATAAAGTCATTACACATTTCCTCTCAATAGGAATGTGATAATCCTAATTCTGTGGCACTAAATGATATAGTTTTTGTTTTTGTTTTTGAGGGCTGACCTTTAGGACTTTGTTATTTTTAAAAAAATTTTTGAGCATAGTTGATACACTCAATTCATTAGTTTCAGGTGCACAACAGTGATTGGACAAATTTATATATTATGCTGTGTTAATCACAAGTGGAGTTATAATCTGAACCATACAAGGCTATTACAATATCTTTGACTTAAATTATACAGTTTTGGATTTAAAATGCACCATTATCTATGATGAGATCTCCATGGTTGGTGGTTCTACAGTATTGTTCAGTGTAGAATTTCATTACAATGCTAATGTTTACAAATATGATGGTAGAATCAGCATTTTTCAAAGATTTATTTGTTTATTTGAGAGATATATATAGAGAGAATGAGGATGAGTGGGGGTAGGGGCAAAGGGAAAGGTAGAGAGAGAATCCCCCAGCAGACTCTCTCCTGACACGAGGCTCCATCCCAGGACCCTGAGATTATGACCTAAAGCTAAAACCAAGAGTTGGACACTTAACTGACTGAGCCACCCAGGTGCCCCATTTTTTTTTAAAGATCTATTTATTTATTTTAGAGAGAGAATATCTGAATTTCTATCATATTTTGACAAATTCACAGTTGGGAACAATGATTCCAATGCCTAAATATATCCCCATAATAAGTGGCAATTTTCTAATTGGTATCCTTTTAGTCATAAAGTATTTTCATATATGTTAGGAATACACTATATTTTCATATCAAAACAAATAACTTATAATATAAAAAATGTACCCTATGGGTACATTGATATTTAAAAAAAATTATTTCTTTCTTAAAAAAATGATTTCTTGTGATAGCTCAACATGGAATTTTGAAAGCTTATTAAGCTTTATTCAAGTAGAAGTTGGGGTTGGTATATTTTATTATGTATTTTAAAAATTCTGGGTTCACAATAGCATAAATACATTCCCTATGTGTTTGACACACATAGTCGCCAAAAATTTAAAACAAATAAATAGAACCAAAAAAATTGAAAGATTACTGCCTAATCCTAGGGATGGTAGGCTCCCCCAAAAAAACTTTAATTAACTAATTTTCATGCTTCATTGATTATCATCCTTTTATATAAAAGACTACTGATCAAACACAGATGTTTTATAAGGCTCTATCAGAATTGAAGCAGATAGAATGTCTCTCATGAGATTTGACCTACAGGGTTATTTAGTGATGGGAAGGGTTCTGTGACTTTGTTCTGAGACCGGCCCTTTTCAGGAGATGCACAGCACCTCAGGGATTCGGTGAAGCAGCTGCAGGCCCTCTGTTGGCTTGGACTTCTTGTATTTTGACCAATGTGTCAAATTCATGGCTTCTTCTATCTTCCTAGGCAAATCTTTCATGACAAAGGAAAAACACTGTTGTAGTATCTGAGATCTCTCTGAGTGAGCTTCAAAGGGCAAACAGTTATAAGCCACAAGGCGAAGTCTGCTTTCCATTAGATCTCTTGTGGGTCATTCCCCCTTCCAGCTCTAAATAAACATAATCCAAGAGTCTGTTCAACAGCAAGCCATGCTGAATTCCTGAGGATGTGATCAAATCAAAACGCTATCTATTGTGTCTGGGGAAAAAAGTGACATAGTGCTTCTAGAGCTTGATCCTAATTCTAGGTGTGCAATCAAATTGTATCTGAAAGGCTCTTTTCCCTAGATGTGATTTTAAAACGTGTTCTGAGTTATTAGTAAATCAAATATATTATATGATTCCAACTTTTGTACTTTTTATTTCTCAAGAAAGTCCTTTATAGTTGATATGAAACTTGCCACTTAAATGGGCGATTAGAACATGTTAGGGAACAGGGCATAAGGAAATGCCTCAATTTCTTAAAATGTTTATTGGTAATATATGTTTAAGATGTAGGTAAATTTGAAATAATATGTCAGAATATTTGTAGATATTGTACATGTATAATATTTGCTGATTATGTAACTTAACATAATTTATACCATTAACTGAAAGTCTTGATCATTTGCTGCTTTAAAACTATTCTTCCTTTTGCACATGAAATGCTTATCTAATAAGACAAGTCAATTATTCAAAATAACACTTCAAATATCTATAATACATAATGTACATATTACTAAAAAAGCAAAATAGACATTTGGTCAAATTTTCAGACTCTGAATTAATTTCTTTAGTGTTACCTTATAACTATTAACTATTTTACAGATTTCAGTAATTTATTTGATGTTTTCCTTCTTACTATAGCTACAATACTGTAGAAAAAAAATGTTAAAAATATTGTAAGAAATGATTTTTTTTTCTAGAAACTTCATATTTGGAGGAATACCTGGAGTTTCTCAAATTGTGCCCCTGGAGTTTATTTTGGAATAGCTAGTTCAAGTGTAAATATGACAAAGCAGGGTTGTATTTTTTCCACGCTTAGAAAGCAGTGGAACCCAGTCTTTCCCCCTTAATGCTGAAAGAAATACGCAATATCTATACACAGAAGTGTAGAATCATCCAGTTAGAATGCGAGTAGGGCCTAGAAGAAAAGCATCTTAATTTGGCTTCTCAGAGGATGATGTGAAACAAAGATTTTTCTGAACATCTGCTATGTTTTGATATAGGCAACATTTGTCAGTCGACATTCATCTCTCTCTCTCTCTCTCACATTCCCATTATCATTTCTAGTCTTACCATGGCCCTGAAACGAAGTATTTGGGCCATTTTTTTTTTTAAACTTTATTTATTTGACACAGAAAGAGAAAGATCACAAGTAGGCAGTGAGGCAGGCAGAGAGAGGGGGAAGCAGGCTCCCTGCCAAGCAGAGAGCCCGATGTGGGGTTCGATCCCAGGACCCTGAGACCATGACCTGAGCTGAAGGCAGAGGCTTAACCCATTGAGCCACCAGGGCACCCCAATTTGGGCCACCTTTATTGCCAGTCAGGGACCAGTGCTCTAATAGGACCCTACTATGAGGGCATTTCTCTTTCCAGAAGTGGTTGTGTGCCTGATGTAGTTCCAATCTTCAATTTAAAATCTTGAGACCAGGCAAGTTTTGGGATTCAGAAATTTTAGAATTTTAGATTTAGATAGGTGATATGATATGTACCCCCTACCTTGTAATCAAATATGCTAGTATTTTTGCAGTGAAGTGTAGGAATAATTTGGAATAAAATGAATAAAGACTATGCTTTAGTTCAGACTTTGTCCCCAAACAAATTAAAAGAAAAGAAAAGAAAAGAAAAGAAAACAAAAAAAAACAAAACAACAAACAAACTTCCAGTTTCTTGGATTTCAGAATGGCAAATAAATGTCTATGGACCTATAAAAACACCACAAGGAAATACAATTAATTGAATGAATTTGTGGGGGGTTGGAATATGAAACCATGACACATAGATATGAGCTTCCCCCCTTCCAATGTTCTCCAAAGCACACTTAGGTTTTTCACCTTATCTATAGGGAAATAGAGTCTGATAGGCACCCAATTTGCTTATTCCAGAGAATCAAGATCCTGCTTCCTGTGAAAAATTCTTAAAGCATGCTAACACCTAATCTACCTCCTAATACACACATTTGCACACCCATACAGAATTATACATATGGAAAGTGAGGGATAATAAGCTTATTTTATGGCAAGATACATTCTTAGCAAATCAATGAAAGTTTTATTTAATTATAGACTACAGATACTGTAAGAAAAGCCCAATTTTGTTGAATTTTAAAGGATAGTCACATTTAAGGGTGAAAATATTTGCTCTACTTTCTATTTATTTATTTTTTTTAAGATAAATACTAGTTAAGGAGAGAAGAATCTTTTAAAAATTATTTTTATGGGAACAAAGAAGGAATCTTTGGTTCTTTTGAAAGAAATTGATATTGGCTTTTGATACAGCTGCAGTCAGAAATATATTGAGATCAATCAGGAAGAACCAAATCCATGTCAACTTTAAAAGATGAAGAAGATTTGAGGTCATAAACTGTGGTTTTGGTAAATAAGTACAACAAATGAAATTTTCTTTAAAAACACGGGGTGGTTAAAAAATAGCCATGTGCTTTTAACTACTTTGGAATGAGTATGAGGCATTTTTAAACAAAAATCACTCCTTATCCCAATTTTTTAAAAAATCAGGGAAAAGTATGATTTTACCATTCATGTTTATAGACATACATTTTAGTGAAGCAAATGTCCCATGGGCACAGGCTTTCTCTGCATATCAGTTTTACTGACTTCAGCACAGGAATAAAAGCCACTAAGAGCCCCATGAAAAATTAATGATGTTCCTGGGAAAAATATTGCAGAAAAAATTGGGACTGGTATTTTTTTTGTCTTTAATACCGAGTGGGGTCAAAAG